>NC_133120.1:118188863-118439303 GCF_033568475.1 Henckelia pumila
GAACATATTTGGTTTACAGTATGCATTGGGATTAGATTGGATTGATTCTGTTGAATAGATCTAGTTTGAAGTTGGATTAGTGCCATTGGTTACTTGTAGTTATCGTCTGACACCGTCAGAGATAAGTAAGATGAAATATTCGGTCTGAAATTTCCTTGATTCCAGCATTCTTGGATTAAGTGAATTCTAGTAGAACGTGATCAATGGGGAAACACTAAGATCAGAGTGTGTTGATCAGTGGTGTAAGATTCCAGTAGTAATCAGGAACCGAAAAGGGTTTCCTAACTTGATCTTTCTAGGCTAAGCATGAGCCACAGGGGATTGATACCATTAGATGATACCGTTAAGTATGGTAAGTATCGACTTTTAGTTCGGTGAAAAAAGAATGTGTACCCTGAGATAATTGTGATAGTTCTATAAGTCTATCATGCTTAGGGACTTAGACAGATGAAAGTACCTTGAAGGAATTATCAGCTCCATATAGAATGTTGATATTCAGAATTCCTTAGCTATTTGGAATTGTTCAGAAATGTTTATGTAAAGATTTCAGGAGTCGTACTCTGTCCAAAGAGAGCAGTTGAGATTCAACTATTGTTGAAACAGAATTTCAACCATGGATTGCATTATTGTCTGACTCCGTCAGAAATAAGAGAAACTGATCAATACGGTCAGATCTTTTGGATCGAACAATTTGTCTTTACAAATGCTCGTGGACCTTGCCAATTAAGAAGGTGATTCTAAGTATCTCTGTAATGGTTACATACAGTAGAGCCAAGTGACAACAAGAGCAAGTATTCTTTATCCGGAACATCCGACTTGTTTAATGACTTGATAATGTACCCAGCTTGGTACCGGGGATTGGCACTCAAGTTTTCTGAGTCTAACTTGATGAACTATTTGCGGAATTTATTTGAGGATTGACCGCTTAATTCGGTATCAACTAGCAAGTGCACTAGGTCAAGTAATAGTAAAGTGGACAGAGAGTCCAAGTATCGATCCCACAGGGACTGTTGTCAATTCTCAAGAATTAATTATTTAGCTTAATCTAGACAGAATAATAAAACGAGAACTAAGAATTAAAAAAAAATTTAATTACTAAAATAAAATAATAATTAAATATAAGAATAATAAATTCAATTAAAACGAGACAACCAAGACACACGCAGGTACCAAACAAATCATGCAAACAAGTGGCAAATCCAGGATCCAGATTTAATCTTAAATCACGGCGAATTCTCCTAATTTATTTAACAGTCTATTTCTAGAACAGTTAAACCTATTCAAATATTGACGGATCAATCTTTCATAATTCAAATCAAATTCAAATGCATTTGGAATTGTGAGAATTCAGTTTTCACCTAAAGCCGCATACTGAAACCGAATACTATTTCTAGTCGGTTTAACCATATGTCAATTATTGGAGTGATCAAAATCAATTCCTAACCTTTCGACTCGGAATTAATTAACAAGCAAGTAAATAATTGATCAGGTTATTCACAAGACAAAATTTAAATCCAATAATCAATAAATTGAAGAAAGATCTAAAAATCTCAAATCAAAATCCACATATTCAACATAAAATTGTTCGGCCCAATCTCGCCGTCTTGGTTGAAGAAAAACTAATCAATAAACGAAAAGTATAGTTCAAACAAAAGTTTAATAATCAAAAGAAAAAGGGAAGAAAAACTCGAATGTAGCGTTCTTCAATCTCCAAGCCTCCTAGCCACCGCCTCTCTGATGCGATTCCAACCCCTTTAATCACGTCTGACAATCTCCTATTTATATGTCTTTGAAAGCCCAAGAAATAAAGCCCGGAAAGTTGAAAGTTTTAATTCCCAAAAATTCTATTTTTTTCTGATTCTGCGACATGCACGGACCCTGAATACGGGTCTGTGTCTAGGTCCGTGCATTAAACTGAAAACGCCGAATTTTTTACGAGGATGCACGGACCCTTATTCGGACCCATGCACGGGGTCCGTGCATACATCCTTGCCTGCGCGCAATTTTCTTGAAAAATTTATATCTTCAGTTCTAGCCGTCGGATCGAGCTGAAATTTGGACAGCAGCTTTAAAACATCTTGAATTGATTTTGAACGGTGAAGATCGGATTTGAATCTCTCTAGCATTAAAAATATATTTTTTACCATAGCTGCTAATTCATGCTTATGGCTCTTCTCTTTCTCCAAAAATCATGATTTCTTTAATATTTCTACAAAAATCAACCCGGAGAGTGAAATGCACACACATGCAATAATCATGAATAAAACTTATAAAACAATATGAATGCACACAAAATAGACATAAAAATATAACAAACTAATGCATACAAAATGCACTTATCAACACCCCCATACTTAACTCTTGCTCGCCCTCGAGCAAGACATGCAAAAACACAATATGCACACAAAAACATAAGTAAGGACGATTCATGAACAACATAGCCTCCGATAAGTTTCAACTTCGAGAACTAAAAACCAAAAACTTCTGATTGTTCACAATACACTGTCAGTTTAACATAAACGTGTGTGTATGTCATGTCATTCCAGTTTCATGCAACTTCAAAAGAATCTGTCCTAAGAATGCTTAGAGACCTATGACAATTCAATGCAAGTATCACAATCCAGCACTCCTTCATCCCAACAATCCCAAACAAAAACATGCATTTTCTTGAGATTAATTACGCACCACCGGATTTTGCACCCGGTATTTCTCAAGCCCCAATAATTACCCGCAAACTTAGCTATAACTAAGATAGGATTCAAATTTCAATCCCCTCGTCTATAGCCCGGATGGAGCTACAATCCCATTTAGCCCGCAAACTTAGCTATGGAAGAATGATTAGGATTTCAATTATTTTCCAAGCCCGGATGGAATTAACTTTTTTTTTTCCACAAAATTTTTTCAAAAAATTTTATAGGTACGCCCAAGATCATACATCCAATGTCTAACAATCATCGGGAATCCAAAGACACTATCATGATCAACAAACACCTATTGCCGTGCAATGGTCAAGCAAACACGAACTTCATCAATTACATCGCTACACTATACTAGTCGAACATGCGTGCTTAATAAGATTCACGATTCAACCAACAGTTTCTCATGTTCAATCAAAAGCAACATTTTTTTAAATTTTTTTTTCAATTATATCATCATCGGCTATTATGACTCATCCTACTCATTCACACAACACAAACACAAAAAAAAAACAACAAAAATAAACGAGATGCAAACAAACATAAAACATTACTAATGCAACACAAACACAACAAACAAAAAATAAACTAGTCGACCTCCCCATACTTATCCAAAGCATTACCCTCAATGCTTCAGAACCATGAACAGAATGCGAAACAAACACACAATGAAAACAAAAATAACACTCCCCTGGTTTCGTATTCGTCCTCTTCATCTTCCTTTGTAAAAGTTCAACAACAACTTTTGGTGGCGGGGCAATATACTGCACATATAAAGGCGACAGGTAAGGCATAGGATTAGCAAAATATAATAAAAAGAAAACAAAAACAAAAACAAAAATAATAATAATAATGAAAAGAGAACACTGGGTTGCCTCCCAGTCAGCGCTAAGTTTATAGTCTAAAGCCCGACTATGAAGAAGCAACCATCAAAGAGCGGTTGTCACCCATAGTAAGAATCATACGACTCTACGTATGGGTCTTGATTTCCTACGCCCTCAAGCTTGGCGTGATATTGACATGGAAAGCTCGTCGGTCCAACAACACTGGACATGAACTGATATTCATCTTTATCATCAAAATTCACTTTTGGCTCATCATCGCATGCGAGCTGTTGGGTAAACCTTCTGAAAATCCATCGATTAACCATCTCTAAGTACCTCACAAGGTAAAATAAATAATTAAATAAAAAAAAGAAAAATAATAATAATAATAATAAGTCTAGTCTCAAGCAAATAATCTATCCTAATATTAACTAAACAGTCCCCGGCAACGGCGCCAAAAACTTGACCGCTTAATTCGGTATCAACTAGCAAGTGCACTAGGTCAAGTAATAGTAAAGTGGACAGAGAGTCCAAGTATCGATCCCACAGGGACTGTTGTCAATTCTCAAGAATTAATTATTTAGCTTAATCTAGACAGAATAATAAAACGAGAACTAAGAATTAAAAAAAAATTTAACTACTAAAATAAAATAATAATTAAATATAAGAATAATAAATTCAATTAAAACGAGACAACCAAGACACACGCAGGTACCAAACAAATCATGCAAACAAGTGGCAAATCCAGGATCCAGATTTAATCTTAAATCACGGCGAATTCTCCTAATTTATTTAACAGTCTATTTCTAGAACAGTTAAACCTATTCAAATATTGACGGATCAATCTTTCATAATTCAAATCAAATTCAAATGCATTTGGAATTGTGAGAATTCAGTTTTCACCTAAAGCCGCATACTGAAACCGAATACTATTTCTAGTCGGTTTAACCATATGTCAATTATTGGAGTGATCAAAATCAATTCCTAACCTTTCGACTCGAAATTAATTAACAAGCAAGTAAATAATTGATCAGGTTATTCACAAGACAGAATTTAAATCTAATAATCAATAAATTGAAGAAAGATCTAAAAATCTCAAATCAAAATCCACATATTCAACATAAAATTATTCGGCCCAATCTCGCCGGCTTGGTTGAAGAAAAACTAATCAATAAACGAAAAGTATAGTTCAAACAAAAGTTTAATAATCAAAAGAAAAAGGGAAGAAAAACTCGAATGGAGCGTTCTTCAATCTCCAAGCCTCCTAGCCGCCGCCTCTCTGATGCGATTCCAACCCCTTTAATCACGTCTGACAATCTCCTATTTATATGTCTTTGAAAGCCCAAGAAATAAAGCCCGAAAAGTTGAAAGTTTTAATTCCCAAAAATTCTATTTTTTCTTATTCTGCGACATGCACAGACCCTGAATACGGGTCCGTGTCTAGGTCCATGCATTAAACTGAAAACGCCAAATTTTTTACGAGGATGCACGGACCCTTATCCGGACCCATGCACGGGGTCCGTGCATACATCCTTGCCTGCGCGCAATTTTCTTGAAAAATTCATATATTCAGTTCTAACCGTCGGATCGAGCTGAAATTTGGACAGCAGCTTCAAAACATCTTGAACTTGATTTTGAACGGTGAAGATCAGATTTGGATCTCTCTAGCATTAAAAATATATTTTTGACCATAGCTGCTAATTCATGCTTATGACTCTTCTCTTTCTCCAAAAATCATGATTTCTTTAATATTTCTACAAAAATCAACCTGGAGAGTGAAATGCACACACATGCAATAAATCATGAATAAAACTTATAAAACAATATGAATGCACACAAAATAGACATAAAAATATAACAAACTAATGCATACAAAATGCACTTATCAAGGATCACCAGCTGGTTCAGGGCATGGTAGAGAGTGCACATTATTAGGGGATTCCTTGCAGTCTCTTTGTGATTCAAAGCGATGATTGTGGTTAAACAAGTGTATTTGTTCCAATGAAATCTAGCAAGATTGAAACAGTGATTAACTAGTGGTGTTCAATGATAGTAGCTGAGACCTACAATTTTTTCAGGTCTGGCAGGATTGTTGTCACCAACTTGTTATGTTTAAACGCTAGATCATTAACGTGTCGAATGAAGTAGTATCACAAAATGGGAAAAAGTTTAGAAAAATTCGCAAGTTCCTAATTATTTTTCCTATTCGTGTGGACATAATTTGGTAAGTCAGGGAATTGACAGACTCAGTGTAGCCTATGATTAAAGGTTATTAAGTATTCTCATTTGAATTCGGAGGCAATTTTCTAACACCGGGAGTTAGATGACATCATTTGGTTAGGATTGTTAGTATCGGACTTTGTACTAATAGATATGTGATTCCAACAGTTGAGATAACATGTTTTTCCATTTAAGGGTAGGATTTTTTGAACTCGTTAATAGGTGAACTGTGTAAGATGTTACAAAATTGGTATGGTTGTTAAGTCTAGATACTTCCGAGGAACGATGTAGCACCCAAGTTAGACAGATTCCACGTGCAGTGCTTATCATTTCAAGGAGAGACTTTGTTAGAATAAGTTTTGGTGTTTGAAAAACTATTTTAGAACATCAATTTAACTGGTTAAAACACGAGTCATATAAAACAGTACAACAAAGAATAGAAGAAGCAGTCTAGTCAAAGTATCTTCACTTGTTCTCAACCATTTGAAGAACCAGTTCATATAACCAGTTTTAATACATCAATAAAATCAACCAGTCCAGAAGTTTGATCAAAACTATTCGAAAAATAAACTACTATAGGCCACTTGCTCAAGTGTCGACTGCTCCAGGACAAATGCATTATAAAGTCTAATTATCCTACTTCTCAAATATCTACAAATTATGAATATATTTTTAAGATAGAGCCGTTGTAATTCAAACATATTCATCAAAAGCTGTGCATAATAATTAACCACATCTACGCCTTGCATTTATGAAGACATGCGGAAGATCAAGAGACGTTTCAGACAAGCATTTATTAAGACATAAAGTCGAATGTTGCTCAAACATACTTATATATATTTAAAGGATGCTAACAAGGAGATATATACACATAGATACACACAACAACTTACAAGATATTTAAGCATTCTTCGAGCACTTTGCAAGAAACATATTATTTTCTCACATTGTCCACTTATCATAGATACATATCAGATCTTCAAGGCTCACGAAGGACGGAGAGACAACTCCTAATTGCTCATTTCAAAACTCGAGAAGAGGAGTTGCTCACTTGTTCGAATCTTAGGATTTATTCAAACTGATTTTAATTCACTTGTTACTTCGGTGTTAAGAGAAGTTCTCTTTACTTGTGTTTTATACTAGGAGTTTCGATCTAGGCAAGGAAAAAGTCCTACGATTGGAGTGGGTGTATTACAAGACGTTGTAATAATCAAGTCTTCTAGTGTAACCTTTCCCGTGAGGAAGAAGAGGTGACGTAAGAGCAGTTAAATCTTCGAACATCGATAAACATATCTGTGTGATTTACATTTCAGTCAAGTCATTATACATATATATACAATATGTTATTTGGCCTATTTTCGCACATATTTTTTGGCCAATTAACATCGACACACGAGAAATACTAGAGTCCAGTTGCTGATAACAATTGGAATCACTTTTGAAAAACAAAGCGTTCAACTGCTCAACCGAAGATGTTTCGTGGCAGTGAACTGCTCTTATATTTTGAGTAAAGAAGCTTTCTTGAAGCAGTTTTCGATCCTCAACAGACTTCTGTATTACCTTTCAGTGTTGTAGATAGTACTACTCAGATATTTCAATTGATGTAGTTCAATTATGGGAACAAGGAAGCAATTCTTAATGAACGTTAGGAGAATTTTCTTGCTCAGATTTGTCAGGAAACAGATGTTGGATTTCCTAATTCAGTAATTTGCACGGTTGATCGCTGATTATGAATACTGTTAGTTTTGATTCAGTATGATCTTCAATACTAGAATCAGTGACAGTTCCTATCATAGCTTTATATCCAAAGTTGATGGACAGACGTAGATGACTCGGATAATGGTCTCGAGATCTTCAGTCCTAGTTAGATTGGTAATCAGCTGTCAGTAAATCGAGACTCGTTTGTATTGTCTCCATAAAGGTTCCAGTCCATCAGGAGTTGCAGTAAGTCAATCCTTTAGGATGACACTATTTTCTCAGTGTAAGTAGATTTTTCACTTGGATTGAAAGTTGGTTTGTGCTTTCGGGATTTGACTGAGTGTGGTAGGTTAACCAAAGTTACTAAGTGAAAGAAGTCTTTCTTTCAAATGTTATAACGATATGTCTTTTTTAGCAAACAAGTACTTAGTGTTTGATGACATTTCGTAGACTGGATTGATAGCCATATGAGAATGAGATAGATCGTTTATATCTTAAGCACTATGTTAAGAGCCAGTACAGTGACTTATGGTCATGAATGACAAGATTTTAGAACTGCAGTAGTATCCGTGTGCATTGAATTTTGTTAAATGGATTCAATGTATGGTTGCAGTATAGTTGCTTAGAGTGATACATTTTGCTGGTTTTGGTCCAGATGTTGGACATGTTAATGTTTCTTCGTGTCAAGTGACGACATGTAGAGTGATTTTGTGCAGTAATTCGATTTCATTATAAGGTAAGACCTAGACCTGATTTCGAGGATGAAATCCTTTAAAGGTGAGGAGAATGTAGTAACCCAATATCTGATTTACATAGTTAAGTTGGTTAAACATGTTTAGAATAGTAAAGTATGATTAAGAGATTTTTATATGATCAAACAGACCCAGTAATCGAATTCAAAATGTCCAGAAATGGTCCAAGATCAAAATTGGCTCGAGTAGCTCGGAAGGTCCGAAGTGTTCGAACCAAGCGAATGAGTTTTAAAGAAGAGAAAGGATCGGAACAACCGAAGAGTTAGGTCATGCGCAATTTCTACGTGTCAAGTGTGTAAAAACACGTGGAAAAGCATGCTTATCGGAGCTTCTGATCAGAGTCAATTCGATACGTGGCAGTCATGCGAGTTCGGAGCTTCCGAACCCTTGTCTATAAATAGGGTCCGAAATCCTCAGAATTAGTGTGTGATTGGATGTATTTGAGTGTGCATCAGATTATTCTTAGTATTCTAGCCTTATACTCGAGGGTCGGGCGATAGCGAGGTGCTACAAAGCTTGTAGCGGAGATGTGCCAGGGTCAGGTTCTTCGACATCAGCGGGCTGACGACTAACGTAGGTATAGTCTGAAATCCCTATTAGTAATTGGGAGCATCTATTATCTTAGCTAGTTAAGACTTTTAAATCAATATTAGTGATGCGTAATTATCTTGATTTGTAGTGTTGGACGGTAGATGCCTATACATCTAGGACCATTGTTGAAGTACGTAAAGTACTGACTGAGATAGTCAACGAGTATGCATGCTTATGTGTTGCATATTATGTGACATGATCTATGTTTTACTCATTTGATATATTATGTTGCATGTGAATATATCATGTTGAGCCCGTGTCTCCTTTGAGATAAGCCTTTCCAGCAGGGTCGCTCAACCTTGTTTTTGGATGGTTAGACATTGAGAGTTACAGTTGTCGACGGATCGAGCGGACTCTAGTGTTCATGGACATTGTAGATCCACGTTCGGTTTGGAGTGAGGGAGTTACCCAGTGGTTTGAGTCCCCGATGATACTACTCACATATTGGTGCCAATCTGAGCAGGATTGATCAGTATACCCAGATACTTAGTCATTCATTTTTGCATGCATCATATCAATATGTTTACTCGTGCTTTACGTTCTGAGCATAGTTCGCTCACGTCCATGTTATTGTGTTTCTTGGACACCCCATTTGGCGGGACAATTGCAGATGGTTTACGTTGGACTGGAGTGTAGTTGGTGACCAAGGAAGTATTGCAGAGTTAGCTGTTATTAAGTCTTTTATTATTTAATATTGCATGTATCTCTTATTAAGTCTTTTATTATTTAATATTGCATGTTTAAGACTCTTGTTAGTAGATAATTCGGGTCGGGTCACTACAATATGAGTCGATTCAACCTATTTAAAAGATATATATCTGTGATATCATCTTATAAAAGACTTACTCGTGTACTAAAGACCGTCAATCATATGATGACAAGTGAAGAATCATATACTAACCTTTTTTAAAAAAAATTAATAATATAGATGGAGAAATCGATAACTTAAGAAATTGACGAGATAAGGGGAATGAATGGAAAAGTATGTATAAAGATAATAAAAGAAATTGGAAATAAGATGGTGAGCTTGAGATAGAGCTAGCCAATCATTAGATTCGAATATTGAAGTTATGGACGTTAAATTCTGGTTCAACTTTTCAAAGGGAATACAAATTCGTTGAAAATTATTCAAAAGTTATTTGGGATGAATTGCCCATACAATAACTTATTATTTATAAAAGTGGAAAGCTAACGTAATTTAAGAATACATGTATAAACACGCGCTCGTGTACACATTTTTCTTGATATTATCGGAAAATATGGAATCAATTAATCATATTTTTTTTTTATGATGAAGCTTCTGTTTTTCAGTGCGCACTGTATAAACTTTCGAACTAATATAATATTCTGCAAACTACGCTAGCCAAATAACACACTCAATTAATCATATTTTTTGTGCTTGACTCGATGAGTGTAATTAAGAAGAAAAAATTGACTCGAAAATAAATTAGAGTAAAGAATTTCAAATAAATTACACAAAATCCATCCCAGCTATTATTTGAAACACAAAAATTCTTATCAAATCGTCTCACGGAATTGAGACGGTCAATTTTATGAAACAAACCTCTTATCCAATTCAATCATGAAAAAAAAATTATGTCGAGATTATTAATGTTTACTACAATTATGGATCGAATCAATCGGTCTCACGGATTTAGATTTGTGAGATCATCTCAAAGTAGACATATTCTCAGTTAAACTAGTGAATTCGGTAAAGAAATAAAGAATGAATTATTTTTAAAAAATATATAGTGAATGTTATTAATTTTTTAAAGTACAATTGTAGAAGAAAAAAATATAAAAAATATATTTATTTGCACCAAATACCCCTGTAAAATATTGAAAATACACACTTCTCCCCTGTGAAATTTTAATAGGCATCTTCAACCTTAATCTTTTATAAAATTAGCATATGTGCCCCTTCATATGAGTTGTTATTGCATACGCGCTACTCATGCAAATGAGAAAATATTTTGATGTTTTTTTTTTACCAAATACTCTCGTGAAATATTAAAAATATATATTTGACCCCTTGAGAGTATAATTTTTAAATCTATTCAACTCAAAATACACTATTTTTATAAAGATCCAATTATAAAATATTTATTAATTACACAAGGGATAACACATCCTAACCTCAATCCTAACCAATATTAAAAAAAGACACTATATATATATTGACCAAAGCATATTGATATATAACTTTTGAAGTTGTGTATCTTCGGGCAGACAATGAATGCATTGTACTAAATCCATGTAACTAGTTATATACATGAATGTTACAAGACCTCGATCGAATGGGGAGTGTTAAGTATATAAATCGAAACAATTATATAGTCTTTTTTTTTTTTTCATTGACGGTGTCGTTGTGTGATAATTTTTAATATTTGACTTCAAAAATATGTTTTGGCCCGAATTAAACTTTGAAAACAAAGTTTCATGCGAGGCTTTGAAATTGTGATCGATCGAGTGGAGAAATCATTCAACCTTGGATATTTTGTGGCATATGTACTATCTTAATGATTAGAGTGGGTCGACTATAAGGAGTTTACATTGAATTATTTTTCTTAATCACGTGTGACAAGAAAATGAGTACTTGAGTTGGGTAGGTACATAGTGAATATGAACTTTGAATTTTGTAAAGAATAATTGAATTCATCCTCCTAACATCTTGGTAAAAATGCATGAATTGGGCTTAGGAAAAGTCTAAATTCAAAAGGTTCTAAGTTTGTAACTGAATATCGAGAACGATGTATGACAAAGGACCGGGGGGGAAAAATCCAATGTACGACATCATATTATTTATTTTTTTTAAGAAATAAACTTGGACCTAATTCAAGTACTTAACCTCAAAAGCTAGCTTAAATGAGAGTTGTCTTTGTTTATATAAAGAACTCACATAGGAACTCAATCCAACCGATATGAGATATATTTCAACATTTTTTTTTGTTATAGCTCAAATCAATTTTAGCCAAAATTGATTTAACGTAAATTCGATTCTGATTTTCAATTGATGTTGATGTCAATTTTCTTTAAATTTATAAAATTTTGGGTTTCTACAATGAAGGTTTTTTAAAATTTTATTTAACATGATATTACTATGTCGCGAATTGTCTATGATGTTGTAATCAATGTTGTCGATGTAATGTCAAGTATTGCTGACGTGACATCGATTTTTTTATAAGGTGCTACGCAGTTGAACAAAAAGACTAAAAAATATCACCTTATAACTTAATTATTGTCATAAAATCAAATTTTGATTACTTAAAAACCAAAATTCAAAATTATAAGCCAAGTTAGAGAATGAATCTGATTAGGATTCCCCAAAATGTGAGTCCTTGATTTCAGTTTTGAAAGCCAGTATCACAAAATGATCAATTTTTTTTTGTCGACTTTTCGGAAATGTTTCAGATTCACAATCTAAATTCCAAAGAAAGTTACGGTGGAATATATAATGAGATCACCACATACGGGAAAATTCATGTTATTCTTGGGGCAATAATATATTTTAATAAGGTGTATTTAAAATAAATATTTTTCTTTATATATAAGGTTTATTAAAAAATATGAAACACACATGTATTGATAAATTTTTATTTTTGGATCTTCTATTATAGAAACAATATGTCTCTCGTGGGACGGATCAACCATGTCTGTATTTACAATAAAAAAGTAATAATTTTGGTCAGGGGTGAAGCCAGAATCTTGGTTCAGTGTAGGCGACAATATTTTATAATTAATAAAGTAAAAAAAAAAAGACACTAATTAATCGACAACCAGAATAATATGTCATGAGGTTTGAACACAAGATATACATGACCAGAAGAACCTGTTAATTGATGGGATGATACCGAAAAAATGACGAAAAACAACATATACAGAACCCACAATCAAAATAAACTTTGATAGAAAATATATACTCTATATTCCCAAAAATAAACATGAATTGGTTCTCCGTCGCCAAAAGGACACAAAATTTAAAAAATAATTGAATGATCGACGAACATTAAAGAAAAAAAATGAACCTAAAATTTGGTGAAATTATAGGTTTTGTAGAGAATTATAAGAATATGCATGGTTGATCCAAAAGGAATATCTATCTTACAAAATTGACTCGTGAGACCATAATAGTCGTTAATGCTAAATAATTATTCATGCGTCTCACTCATTTAGGTCTATGTGTGTTTTCATACAAATTAAAAAAGTATTTGGAAAAGTAAATTTCGTAAAGAAATTTCATGTTTTGCCCTTGTTTAATGAAGATTTTAATAGAATAAAATAATTGTACATGTAACTAATTATATTAATTTAATGAGGATTTAATTGATAAAAGAGTAAGAAAGATAACATTAAATATGAAAACTAGATTATATGATTTGGACGGATGGAAAAGGAAATTTATCTTGAATGAGTGGGACAGATGGAGTAGGAGCGAGTTAATTACATGGAAACCATTGCATAATGTAAAATTTTATGCTGATAAAAAAAATATCAAGAGTCTTTTTCAAGTTAAAAAATTAATATGCATAGGTCTCTTGTGAAACGGATCGATCCAATCTATTCAATTAATGAAAAATAATGTTTTTGGTATAAAAACCAATCTTTTCACCAGTCAGGTCGGATCGAATTGGAAATTCACTCACAAAATTTTTCAAGATGCAGTATCACATTAGTTTTTGTGCAAATACATAACCCCAAAAACATGACTATTATGGTTGTTAGTGATAGCTATCACATTAATAATGATAATAATAATAATAATAATAATAATAATAAAAAATAATAATAATAAAACAGTAAGATATATGTATGAGGAAAATAAATTATTAACTATTGACATAATTTGAAGGAATTCTTGTTCAAACAAAAAATAATAATAATTTCAAGGAAATGAGAAACATGCTCACATTGAGATGATGAATGCTCTCCCCATTATAAGTGGACTTTCCGTCTCCACAATTTGTGAACATCATGTGTAGGGTCCACACCCATTTCCAAGTCGTGATGCCCAAACCCAAACCCAAACCCATTGGTTGCTTCGTCTTCAAAATTCAAATTATGACATAGTGTGGAGTCTTGGCACATTGCCCCATAAATATATTACATTGTTTTAAGTTAAGGAAAAACTATATAGTCGCTTGCCATTTATTATTTCTAAATTTAAATTAAATTTTGGCCTAGCCGGTGGAATGGGGAACCTCATGCACTATGCTGCAGTCACGCTTGTTCGAGTTCTGTCTAGGAGTGATTAAATATTCTAAATCGAAAATTTTCGTTCATATAGTATATCATTTTGAAATTTTTGATATAATTAAAAGACTTGTACATATCATATTGTACTTAAATTTTAGTACACTAAAGTTTCGCAATTGTACAAATGACATATAGAGATGTCAGGGCACGTTAATTTGTCAAATTTTTTTGTTATAGTCCATTTTGATACACCAATTTTTAATTTTTAGTTATTTTGGTCCAATCATCAACATCTTTTCCTTCTTGTCATCGAAGTATTGATACTTTCGGAAAATAATCTGAAGGAATGATCGCAAATGACTCCATTCTCTACAAATTTGAAACATATTACGATAGTATAAACATATTAAGGGAGTGTTTGGTGGAGCTTCTACAAAGTGCTTCTTAGCTTCTAACTGCATAAAAGTGTTTTTAAGTGTTTGTAAATGCTAAATTATGTTTTAGCTTCTACAACTTTTACCCAAAAGCAAGAAGCTAAAATTTGATGTTTTTTTTTTGCTTTTACTTTTTTGTTTAATATATAAAATTACAAGTTGACATTTATACCCATAATAAACTTATCATATTGCATATGCTTTTATTTTTTTAATTTTACATTTTTATTAAAAGCTTTTTTTTAAAAAAAAATATTTTTAAAATTTTACATTATTATTACAAGCATTTTTTTTAAAAAAAAATATTTTAAAATTTTACATTATTATCACAAGAATTTATTTAAATATATATATATTGCATTTTCATAAATTTTTGTAAATATTTTGTATATTTATACAAATTTTGTCATTTTTTATATTTTTATTTTTATTAATCTTATATATTTTTTCAAGTATTCATGTTATTAAAAAAATATTTTTGATACAAAATTCATAATGTAATAATAATATATAAACTCAATTTTTATAATGTGAGTATCAAAAATTAAATAATCAAGGATATAATTGTTATTTAGTTAAAAAATTAAGCTTGGAAGCAATTATTCTCTAAACACTAAACTTTAGCTTATATTAGTTTTCACCTTCTATTTCCAACATTCTCTACTTTAGCTTCTCACCAACTTCAAAATAATTCTCTACTAAAATCGCTTTTAAATAAGTAAAAGGTCTCTAAAACAATTCCTAAAAATAGGGGAAATTAATATAAAGAGATTGATTTCGAATTATCAACGGATTTCAACCGTGCTCAAACAAATAGAATAACTTTAACCTTTTGATTTCAGGAAATAATTCCTTACATGTCCAATATCAGTATGATAGTGTGATATCAAATCAGGCCAATTGTTTTGGTTATATACTCTATTTCCATATTTTATATTTTATTTATTGTATCACTTCCGGAAAAATGGAATTCAATGCCTCAATGGTCAATTTTTTTTTTGGGTAATGCTACATGTACACGGAGTGTTACACGTTGGGTTACACATTCAACTTGAAATTACATGATTATCCTATATGCATTTTTGAAAGATTTTTTTCAAATAAAGTGCAGGGATAATCATGTAATTTCAAGTGAAATGTGTAACTTAACGTGTAACACTCAGTGTACATGTAGCATTACCCATTTTTTTTCATTTTTTTTTACTTATTTGTATTAGCATTACGTTAATTAGAATAGATTTGAGTGTTGAATAGATAAATTTTGCTACATGTGTTTGAAGACATGCACATTTAAACTATCAGAATTCTAATTTTCTTAAAAAATTTCTTAAAAATTATACATTCATCATCTGGTATTTTTAATTTTGTAACATTTTTTTTTGAAAAAATGTTAATTAAGTATCGATTACTTACAGTTTTTTTTAAGAAAAAAATATTATGTGTATAATGATGGTAACAAATTAGATTACAAAATGCATTTGAAATTATAATATTACATTTAGGATAATTTTGCAATTTCAATATACTTTGTAACCCAAAGTGTAATCTCATTTGTACATGTAGCATGATCAAAGCACATCCATACTGGTTCTACATATCAATATTCAAACCATTGACATTATATATGCGAAATAAGATGAATCTCAACTTGTTTCAATCAGGACTAATTTTAAATTAAATAAGGAGAGAATTGAGATAGAGTTGTGACCTAGGAAGAAGCTTTTCAAAAGTTTTCGCTTTAAATCATATTGTTTTTTGACTTATGTAAAATATTATTTTTAATATATAGTTTCTTTTATGACATATTATATATGGTTTACTTTGAGGGCAAATTATTTTAAAATCCCCAATCCCAAACATTTCTTTTTCTTAACTCCCTACACTCAAATTTCTTTATTTCAACTCTCTAGTGGTCCCCAAATTTGTCTTAACAAAGTGTTTAGCATTTAATACTTTGTACGTGACATTGTTTTACCTATCGAACCAGTTCAGGCCAAGCAGAACTATCGGTTACGCAAGGTTTCCAGCCAATATACTCTGGATTAGGGTCCAACATGCTTTCGTAAGATGAATTAAATTCAAAAACCTTTTTGACCATAGTGTCGTCGGGTCATACCTGCCGAGTTTTATGAAGTGCTCCTCACACTCCAACCACGCAGTCGCAACAGATGGTTTCTGCACAAGCTCCTTCAACGACACCCAGCACAGCCTTAATTCGTTTTCTACCTTAAGGCGTATGGTATATGAATTTAATTATAAAATATGAACATGAAAGAATAAGAGACTTTAGAAAAATTATTCAGACATAATATTATTATATAAATCAACTCCTTTGAAGAGGAGAAGACAACTTGTTTAACTACTCATAGTATCTTTTTTCTTGAAATACATAAAAAGAAAACTAATTATAATCTTAGAAAGAGAAATATTACAACAATTTATTTGTAAGAAAACTGAAGGGAATGATCGATGTCTTCAGCTTCCTTGAACGCTTGTATTTATAGCTGAGGTTCTACTCGTTTCACCGAAAAACTTCAGGGAATCTTACAGTTGTTTGTCTTGTACTTCTATGCAATTATTAATGGCATCTTTAGCTAGTGGATGAATCACCCGTTATTGACCTTGTCATGTTATACCATTATTGATGGCATCGTTTGTTGGTGGAGGAGTCACATGTCGTCCTTTTTCTTTTGGCTCTATCCTCCTCACATGTCTTCTTTATTCTTGTCGGGGCATCTTCTGCTTTTCCAGGGGTCCCCTGAAAAAATGCATCTTTGGTGGTCCCTGTCCACCTTTGCTTGTCTCGGAAAAATTTTTTCGATCCGTTCGGGGTCTGAATGTTTTTCCAAACTCTGGTTCCTTCTGATCAGAACATTCTGGGCAGATAACCTCTGACCATCTTCCCATGTGAGCCATGCTACAAAATTTTCGGCGAGTTTCTTTACTCCCCGGCAGCTTATTGTTCCACAAAAAGTTTCTCTTCTTTTCAAAGAGTTCTTCCGTGAAAGACGTAGTTTTTCCTATCATTGTGTTTAACAGGAACGATCCATTCACAGAATTCTGGTAGAATTTTAACGGAAATTTGACTTTGTCCATCTCGGTGAGACAGACCCAAATTCCCCATGCCCTTCTGGTTGAAATTTCATTTTCTCCAAAAGTGGACACCAAGGGTATTTCTTCAGCTTTAGGATCCTTGATAAATTTATGGCTCGTCATATCAGGTCTCCTTAGCTTGATGAAATGAAAGAGTTCGTGTGATCCTTTCCCTATTGGTTCTGGAGCTGCACTGAAGAAATATAATTCTAGCACATCTCCTCTGGACAAATGATCATTATTTGCCCATGTTTCTTGAACTGCTTCCTGGATCCATTTTGGTAAATGTGATATCTCCGAAAAGCTTGGCGACGTTGTATAAACTGAGGCCAAAGCCCCAAATTCATACCAGAGCTTTACATCCTTAGGATTGACATTATTTTTTAGCCAAACCCTTGGATATATTCCTGCAACATCAACCCTGCAAGTGTTCGGATTGATTTCACCCCTTGTCTTCAATTTCTCCCACTTCTGTTGATAAACCTAGAATGGAGAAATAATAGCTGGATTAGTATCAATCTTAGATTTACCCTTTTCAGTGTTGGGCCTAAGATTGATCTCTTCCTCTTTTACCCTAGAGGCGGAGGGTTGACTTTATGAGTTTTTCTCATCAATTGTTGTTTCATCCAATTCATCAAAAGCTGATGATAGATTAGCACTTGTTTCTTGGGTTTTGAAATCCTCAACCTTTTGTTCTACAACCAGTGGCTGTATTTTTTCTTTTTGTAAAACCAATGGTTTTAACATTTCCTGTTTATGAGAAACCTATGGTTTCTCTATAGCCTTAACAATTGGCCCTTGAATAGCAGCCCATAGTTGAGTTTAAGCTTGCATACATCCAGTAATACGATTAGATACTTTGATCCGATCAGCTTGCTGTAACCTGCCAGCCATTTCAGAATTAATGAATAACTGGTTGAACTCGGTTTGAAGCAACCCAAGGTGTTCCCTGAGATGCCTCTGCATTTTCATGATGGAATCCACGTCACTGCCTTCCATCTCTTGTTAAGAAATCTGCAAGAATATTTTCATGAGATTTAATAATAACAATATCAAAAATATAATTTTGACATAATGATTGCCATCTTAATAACCTAGCTTTCTCAGGTTTGGATTCAATCTTATTTCTTAAGAAAGCTTTTACCTGGGTGTTATCAACCTTCAACGTGAATTTTTTAGCAAGTAAAAATAATGGCCATTTTTCAAAATCCTTTTAACTGCATAAAATTCCTTCTCGTTGATATGCCATCTGATGGCCTCAGATTCTGAAAAAAGACCGCTACAGTATCTGCATGGTATTTCTCCATCCGGGATAATCTTGGTAAGGACAGCAGCCCACCATTCGTCACTGGCATCTGTGAATAATACCAGATCATCTTCATCTACGGGTATAGCCATTTTTGGGAGATTCTTACATATATCCTTTAATTGGTTTACCCCTTTAGTATGGTCATCGGTCCATATAAACCTGGCATCCTTTTTTAACAAAGGACTGAACACCTTTCTGTACATTGCTAGGTTGTTTATGAACATCCCTGCAAAATTAACTACTCCTAGAAAACTCTGGAGTTGTTTTACATCTTTGAGTTTATCTGGAAAATTCTTTACCTTTTCCACAATATGGGGTTGTATAATTATTCCAGTTTCATCAATCTCAATACCAAGGAATTCAATTTTTCTCGTTGCTATGACTGCTTTCTTTTCAGATAAAACGAGTCCTTCTTGTTTACAAATTTTAGAGAAGATCTCTAAGTGTTTAACATGTTCGTCTATATTTTTTGATGCTATAAGAATATCATCAATATAAACAAACATAAAGTTGAAATAATCTTTAAAAAAACTATCCATCTTTCTTTGAAATATTTGGGGTGCATTGGCCAATCTCATAGGCATAACTTCCTAAATATAGTGTCCTTGTGGACTAGAGAAGGTTGTGAATTTCTTACTGCCTTCTTTCATTCGAATCTGGTAAAATCCAGACTTACAATCAAATTTTGAGAACACTCTAGCATTTCGTACACAGCTAATTAAGTGTTCTCTACTAGGTATGAAGTACCCATCAAACTCCAGGATTTTATTAATACCTTGGTAGTTAATAACTAACTTGGGTTTCCCTCTTTTTATTTTACCATGATTTCTGACCAGAAAACCTGGGCTGCTATATGGTGAAACTCCTTTTTTGATTAGACCAAGGTCCAAATTTTCCTTGATAATCATTCTCATATCCCTTTGATCTGTTATGTTCATCGGGATAGGCTTATATCTGACGAATTCATACTCTTTGTCTTCCTTTAGAGTAAGGCTGGCTTTGATTTGATTTCTATCCCACCATGCCAAAGGATGCTCATTATAACTTTCTTTGAGCCTCTTTTTGACATCTTTAAGGGATACCTTATTTTCTAACTCTATATCTCTGTGATTTAGAGTTACCTTGAGAAGCTTCATATCCTCTGTTCGGAGTTCTTTTTCTGTTGTTATTTTCAACATGGTTTCTCCAAAACTTCTTGAATCTTTTGTTTTTGGGTGAAAAAGTTGTCCTTTATCACCACGCTGGCTACGAAATATTATCGACAATTGTCGATAAAAAGCAACCTTGAGTCTTTGAACGATAATTTTATGATCACAAATTGTAGTGAATATAAGTCTTCTTGACTCATTGTCTTGTGTGTACTTTTTAAACATTTTTAAGAAGTTATTTCCAAGCAGGATATCAGCTCCTGTATCATGGAAATAGATTGGTGGTGTCTTTACCTTGTACCAAGGTGTTTGACCTACTGATAAGTGTATTTTATACACTTAATTTATATATGATTTTAATTGTTAAATTTTTGTTTCGAGCAGATTTATGTGGTGTTTTGTTGTTTTTGTGCTTACAGAGAATTATTGAATTTATTTGGAAAGAAGAAGAAAAATAAGAATTTAGAAGAGAAAATAAGAATTAAAGGAAAATACATTAAAAGAAAAGAAGAAGAAAAGGAACGATCAGAGAAGAAAGGAGAGAATTGAAGTGGGCTTTTGTTAATGGGCCTCAATTTTAGCGCTAAAACAAGCGCTGAAGAGAGAAAAGGAAGAGCAATCGCGCTTGTTATGGAGAGGAGTGGAAGTTTATCAGCGAACTTAAGGCGCGCTCGCGCCGTGTACTGAGCGCCCGCCCCGATCGCTGCCATCTCAGATTTTTATTATTTCAGAAAATTTTTATGGGCTTTATTCTTGGGCTTTTCTTACGCGATATATATAAGGGATTTTCTGATCAGAATTAGAAAGGGAGCCGCCACACACATAATCTTACATATCAGAGAAAGATTTCTGGACGTGATTGTGAGATTTTGGAGGAAGAATTCTGGAGCTTAATTGAAGAACGAAGATGGAGATCGATAGACCGGACACAGCGTCGATTACGGATTTGTTTTCTTATCTTTTATTTATTTAATTCTGAATTCATGACTGGATTTATAAACATGTTTTGTTTTATTCAAAATTTTATTATGAACTAATTTTTATAGTCTAGAGGTCGGATGGAACCTTGTGTAGATGCTTTCATGAATTTTTGATTTTATTGAATTGAGTTTCTTCTAGATTAATTGTTTTTTCTAGAATTGATTGTCTTTTCAATTATCTGATCAATAATTGATTTGTTATATTTATTTGAAATCTGGCACTCGGGAGAGGAGATTTTGAATAGGACCATTGGAAAATACACTGTTAATTATTTATATAGCTCGGGAGAGTGTATAATTTTAACAAAGCTTTTAAAAAGAACATTGTTTTGTGATAGATCACTGCGATAAATTCTTAATAGAGATATTGCAATTTAATTGTAGTTGATAAACATTATTTGTTGCTCGGGAGAGGGAAATAATAAACTTAAGTATTCTTGGCTATTAATTGAATGGAATTCATGAAACTAAATTGATTAGGATTGATCGTTGTTGAAACCAGGTGAAATCTATACCTCTAGACCATTTTTCTCTGATTGATATTTATCTGAAAGTTGTGTGCGTGCTATAAAATCATCTGCTTATTTATTTTTCGGCAAATTTCTCAAATATTGATTTTCTAAATAAAGTTTAGACTATTTTAATTACAAGCACTGAATATTTTCATTTTACTCCATGTGGGATCGATATCTGATTTTATCACTATATTAAAACTTGACGCTCGTACGCTTGCGAGTATTTTTCACAACAAGTTTTTGGCGCCGTTGCCGGGGAGTAAATTTTGATTATTTTTTAGTTTTGTTACCAATTAGTCTAGATTTTAATTTAGAGTTTTTTTCTTATTTTATTTTTAATTTACTAATTGATTTCTTCTTACTTTTAATTGCAGTCTATGCGACGATCTCAAAGTGCAAATTCTTTACTGTTTGATCCGGAGATCGAGCGCACTGCACGTGCGTTAAGAAGAATTAGAAGAGAAGAAATTGAGAGAATGGCTGAAGAGAACGTCAATCAAGCTCCCTTGGTGCCAATCACAGATCACTTCTTGCCGACGATCCAGGCTCACTACTCTGGAATAGTCGTGGAACTATCAACGCAAATAATTTTGAGCTGAAGCCGGCCTTAATCAACATGGTTCAACAGAACCAATTTAATGGGAGCGCCACTGCTGATCCTCACCTATACCTACGCACTTTCTTGGAGATAACCGATACGGTAAAAATTAATGGTGTGTCTGAGGATATTATTCATTTACGCTTGTTTCCGTTTTCTCTCAGAGATCAAGCCAGAAGTTGGTTGCAGTCACTGCCGCTTGGAAGCGTCACTACTTGGGAGGGCATGGCAGAAAAATTTCTTGCAAAATATTTTTCTCCTGCCAAAACCACCCAACTGAAGATAGAGATCATCACTTTCCTGCAGATAGACACTGAACAGCTATACGAGGCGTGGGAAAGGTACAAATAATTACTTAGATGTTGTCCTAACCACAATTTTGCAGATTGGGAACAGATCGAGTGGTTTTACAACGGACTGAATGCGCCTACGAGGATGAATGTGGATTCTGCGGCTGGAGGTACTACATTTGCAAAGGACCATGTACAGGCCTATGATATGCTGGAACAGATGACGATCAACAATTTTCAATGGCCATCTGTGCGTATGAGAGTAAAGAAGCCAGCTGGAGTATACGCAGTGGATCCTCTCACATCCATCACTGCTCAATTATCTGCACTGACTACACAGGTAGCTGCATTGAATAAAGTGAGTGTTACAGAACCAGCATGTGTTCCGGGTGCAGTGGATGAATCACACTATCATGAACAAGCCCAGTACATAAATCAGAGAGGTTATGGAGGCTATCGAGGTAACCTTGTCCCAAATACTTATCATCCTAGCTTGCGTAATCATGAAAATTTTTCGTATGCTAACAATAGAAATGTGTTGAATCCTTCGGGGTTCAATGGAAACAAGGATGAGGGTAAGCAGTCTTTGGAGGATGTTGTTAGTACCTTTGTGCAGGAATCAGGTAAGAGGATGACGAGAACTGAGTCTCGCCTTGACAGCTTGGAGACGCACATGACCAACATGGGTGCTGTACTTCAATACATGGAGACTAGCATTGGGCAGTTGGCAAACGAACTAAAAGACAACAACCGCGGCCAGTTCCCTAGCAACACTGAGGTAAATCCCAAGAAGCAGTGCAATGCCATAGAGTTAAGAAGTGGAAAAGAAGTTGGTGTCCAAGAACCTGCTATTGAAAAGGAGAAATTGGAGAAGAAAGTTGAGGAGAAGGAGATTGAAGCTGAGCCAAAACCAATGTACAAGCCTCCTCTTCCCTACCCGCAGAGGTTTAAGAAAAAGGAGTTGGATGAGCAGTTCTCCAAGTTCTTGGAGATTTTCAAGAAAATTCACATCAACATTCTCTTTGCTGAAGCTTTGGAGCAAATGCCGAACTATGCGAAGTTCATCAAGGAGGTGATGTCCAAAAAGAGGAGGCTGCTAGAGAACGAGGTGGTGAATTTAACGGAAGAGTGCAGTGCGGTACTACAAAAGAAGATGCCACAAAAGCTTAAGGATCCAGGGATTTTTACTATTCCTTGTTCTATTGGCTCTTCTTATTTTAATAATGCACTTTGTGATTTAGGGGTCAATATTAATTTAATGCCATTATCTATTTACAGGGCCTTGGAGTTGGGCGAGATGAAATCCACTATGATTTCATTGCAGTTGGAGGATCGGAGCATTACATATCCCCTAGGAATTGTTGAAGATGTTCTAGTCAAGGTGGATAAATTTATCTTCCCAGCGAATTTTGTGATATTGGACATTGAAGCGGATAATGGTGCTCCGCTGATTTTTGGACGACCGTTTTTAGCTACAGCGGATGCCAAGATAGAGGTAAAGAAAGGTGAATTGTCGATGGGTGTGGAGTGCGAACGAGTAATTTTCAATCTATTCACGAAAGCACCCAATCCACCCATAGAAGAATTGTGTTTGATTGAGCCGGTTGTGAAGTTGGAGAGTTGTCCAAGAGCCGATATTGAGGTTGAATCCAAGAGTAAAGCGCCAAATTTATCGACAAAGAAAACCGCGAAGAAGAAGAAAGAAAAATTTAAAAGGCGGTTCTTGGAATTGATTTGGCGAGTTAAAGAGAAAGGAAAGATCTAACACCGGTGAAAGTCGGGCTGACGACTCTAAACCAAGCGCTATTTGGGAGGCAACCCGAGCATTTTATTTTCTTTTATTTTATTTGCTTTTATTTTCAGTTTATTTAATTTTTGTTATTGTTTTAAGTATTTTTATTTTAAATTTTTGAGCTTAATTTTTCTTAATTTTCAAAATTATTTCAGGCTTAAAAATTTCAATGCCGAGCAAAGGGCGCACCCGCCCCACTTAATCGAGCGCCCGCGCGATACCTTGTATGAAATTGGAGTTGTTTGTGATTAAAGGCGTGCCCGCGCCACTCCTTTCGAGCGCCCGCGCCTCCCCTTCGTTTCACTAAGTCAAGAACAGCGTTATACCTTGCGCTATCGCACAATCCAAGGGCGCATACTTAAGCGCTATCGCGCATCACTTTCAAGCGCCAACAACCAACATCATCAGCGCTACTAATAGCGCTATCGTGCTACCACAATACCCATCAGCGCCCCCTTTGTGCTATCGCGCTCCCCACCCCTCATCTGCGCTTCAGTCCAGCGCTAACGCGCTAATCTTCTGCGCTACCACCAAGAGCTATCGCGCGTCCCAGCCTCCCCAATCTGCAAAACGAGCTAGCGCTATCGCGCTCCACATGCATCCCAACAGCGCAAATGAGCTGCGCCAACAGCAGCCACACCAAGCGATTGCGCGTTCCACCTGCTCATACCTTGCGCTAACGCGTTCCCCATCTCCAACTCTACTACTTGCGCTAACCAGCTCTACAATAGCAGCAACTCCTTGAGCCAACGATCTCTCAGCTGATGCATTTTAATGAGCAATCACACCTCTCCATCGACTCTCATGGCTCATCTATGCGCACTTCCTCTTTTTCCCTATACATTACGAGTTGTATTTTGCTTGCTTTGGGCTTTACGTTTGTGTTTTAATCGTGTGCATGTCTTCTTTTCAGGTTGAATTGGATGTTAAGTCGTATATCTCCACCACCTTCTCCAATGGTTGCGGTTGCGAATTATTTTCCATGAAGTTTATAACACCGAGTACTGATGCTCGGTGTCGAAAGGTGCACGTTCCTTGTTCTTTTTATTGTTTTTAATCATTAGGGACAATGATTATATTAAGTTTGGGGGGATGAATCATTTTGTTTGAATTAGTTGGTTGGTTGATATTGTAGTTGAATTTTACTGTGTGCTTCATAGATAAAATTTTTTGTTTGAGTTGTTGAGTTTTGTTTGAATTGAATTGAATTGAGTCGAGAAATAATTGGAAGCATGGCCAATGATGAAAAATTTTGTGCTATAACTGAAATCCATGATTGTCTACCTATCTGAAAAATATTTTTGAGAAAAAATGGAACCAAGTGAATGAATAATTTCCTATATACTCTGTGATTAATACTTGAATATGATTTTTGAGACATACAGACATAGATATGATTGCGGCATTGTTTGATAATTTTTGGGCCTGATTTTTATTGAATAATTTATCCTTAGTAGCCCATTTGCGCCTACACGTATATGAGTACTTTGAGGTATAGAAAATCTGAATTTGTTGTGAAAATCATCGTTTACTGCTGATGATTATTCTTTTCTGCACTGGTTGATATTTGTATGATTTAATTGTGAATTGAGACATGTCTAGAACTAGTTCGGACACTCTTCGAGGCGAAATACGAGCATAACTGTGATTAGGTATGATTTAGGCAATTTTTCTGAATTCGTTTGAGCCTTTCAAGCTACCTATTTATATATGTTCTCCCTAGTACCTTGTTTGAGCCTTATTGAAAATCGAATGACATGCGTGTAAACGTGTGACTAAACCCCCATTCGTCATTGTTTCAAGGTCCTACATTGACTACCTGTGAATAGCCTAAACACTATTTCCTATCTTTAAGGAAGTAATTTGAATGCTAAAATATTATATGCTCCTAGTTTTATTTGTGAAAATGGAATGGTGTGGTGGATGAATTGAAATGAAGAAGGTAGTTGTGAAAGAAAAAAAAATGGTAGAAGAAAGAGGTGGAAAAGTTGTGAAAGAAAGAAAAGAGTTGTGAAAGAAGTTGCAAAAATGAATCAATGAAGTGAAGTGAAAAAAGTGTAAATTTGTGAATGAAAAGGAGTTGAAATTAGAGCATAAATATAAATTACTCCTTATTTTGAATTCTAATCCTTCGCTTGTAGCCATGAGCCAGACCTTACATTAAAAGCTGATTAAGTCCTATTGACCGAGTCTCAGTTGCCCAATATACTAGTGGATAAGAGTTGCGAGAATTTAGCCTATGGACTGTTGATTGATACTTTTAATAATTATAAATTTTGATCAAAACACACACACACACTATTATTCGTTGCATTTACCTAATTGTGTGTTTTTGATAAATATTCGTATATTTGATCCTTGCTACCCTGAAAAGTCCTCATGATCTATGAATGTTTGAATTGAACTTGGATAAGGGTGTTTTGAAACGTGAGTTGCGGAGATTGTGAGTTTATGAGGTTATTTTGGTTATGATTAAAACTTTCAAGTGTTAGTAGGTTGGATGAGATTGAATTTGATTTTTTTTGAAATCATTGCTCAGGCCATTGCTCCATAATATTCCTTGACTATCATTGTTGATTAGTCTTGTTGGTTTTGGTGATATGAAGTTTTTTAGAATTTGTTTTTAATAGTTTTGCTCGGGACTAGCAAAAGTCTAAGTTTGAGGGTATTTGATAAGTGTATTTTATACACTTAATTTATATATGATTTTATTTGTTAAATGTTTGTTTCGAGCAGATTTATGTGGTGTTTTGTTGTTTTTGTGCTTACAGAGAATTATTGAATTTATTTGGGAAGAAGAATAAAAATAAGAATTTAGAAGAGAAAAGAAGAATTAAAGAAAAAGACATTAAAAGAAAAGAAGAAGAAAAGGAACGATAAGAGAAGAAAAGAGAGAATTGAAGTGGGCTTTTGTTAATGGGCCTCAAGTTTAGCGCTAAAACAAGCGCTGAAGAGAGAAAAGGAAGAGCAATCGCGCTTGTTATTGGAGAGGAGTGGAAGTTTATCAGTGAACTTAAGGCGCGCTCGCGCCGTGTACTGAGCGACCGCCCCGATCGCTGCCATCTCAGATTTTTATTATTTCAGGAAATTTTTATGGGCTTTATTCTTGGGATTTTCTTACGCGATATATATAAGGGATTTTCTGATCAGAATTAGAAAGGGAGCCGCCACACACATAATATTACATATCAGAGAAAGATTTCTGGACGTGATTGTGAGATTTTGGAGGAAGAATTCTGGAGCTTAATTGAAAAACGAAGACGGAGATCGATAGACCGGACACGGCGTCGATTACGGATTTGTTTTCTTATCTTTTATTTATTTAATTCTGAATTCATGTCTGGATTTATAAACATGTTTTGTTTTATTCATAATTTTATTATAAACTAATTTTTATAGTCTAGAGGTCGGATGGAACCTGGTGTAGACGCTTTCATGAATTTATGATTTTATTGAATTGAGTTTCTTCTAGATTAATTGTTTTTTCTAGAATTGATTACCTTTTCAATTATTTGATCAATAATTTATTTGTTATATTTATTTGAAATCTGGCACTCGGGAGAGGAGATTTTGAATATGACCATTGGAAAATACACTGTTAATTATTTATATAGCTCGGGAGAGTGTATAATTTTAACAAAGCTTTTAAAAAGAACATTGTTTTATGATAGATCACTGCGATAAATTCTTAATAGAGATATTGGAATTTAATTGTAGTTGATAAACATTATTTGTTGCTCGGGAGAGGGAAATAATAAACTTAAGTGTTCTTGGCTATTAATTGAATGGAATTCATGAAACTAAATTGATTAGGATTGATCATTTTTGAAACCAGGTGAAATCTATACCTCTATACCATTTTTCTCTGATTGATATTTATTTGAAAGTTGTGTGCGTACTATAAAATCATCTGCTTATTTATTTTTCGGCAAATTTCTCAAATATTGATTTTTTAGACAAAGTTTAGACTATTTTAATTACAAGCACTGAATATTTTCATTTTACTCCATGTGGGATCGATATCTGATTTTATCACTATATTAAAATTTGACGCTCGTACGCTTGCGAGTATTTTTCACAACACCTGCTCCTCCCACAAAGATTTCTGCTTGTTTTATTCCTTTGCAAAGAATTAAAATTCTTCGAGAGAAATCTCGTCCAACAATTTTTGGCAAGTCCTCTTCACATTCTTCAGGAAAGACTCCTCTTTTTGCTGTACAAATTCCTGCTCCCGAGTCAATATAAGCTGCAAAGTATTCAGCCTTATATTGTTCATATAACATCCCAATTGGAATGTAGATGGAGAAAGGACTTGTTGACATTTTACTTAAAGGGATTACTAAATGGTCCTGCCATTTTTAGTAAACTGTATTGTAACTGATTAAGACTATTTAGCCTTAATACTTCTAAGGCCTCAGTAAGTAGAGTATTGTAACTCTTTTCTACTTTTTCAATGCGTTCTAGTAAATCATGCTCATAATTTAGTAATCTCAAAAGTTGCTTCTTTCTTTGTTTGTGAACAGAGCTCTCGAATTTGATTAAGAGATTGTCTCTTATCCGATTCTCTTGGTTTTCCATCTTGTAGAATTTTTATTGAATCCTCCAAGTCTTTTCTTTTGCCATGAACTCTATTCCCTTTTCAAGACGTTTTCATGGTATATGATCCTCCAGGAACTCTAGACCAAGAATGAGCTGATCCACTTCTTTTCCTGGAATTTCCCAGATTTGAACTTCCAATTCTCCAATATTTATAACTCTTTGGTAAGTTCCTTTTTCCTGTTGTTCCAAATAGTAAATCGAGTTACAAGGGAACTGGTTCTGATGACTTGTAATTTCAAATATTATTTTCACTTCTTTCCATCCTTCTGGAGATCTAAGTTTTTCTATTATAGAAAACTCTTTTTCTTCTGGTGGAATTTCTTGAATAGGAGATTTGTCCCATCTCCTACTTGTCATTCGGTTTCCTTGGAAAGATAACCTTCGGGGTTCTATTTTAAGGTCTCTATATAGAACTGGTTTGTCTTGAATTTGAATGTCTGTTTCCTGAATTAAAGGAAACTCGATTCTTTCCGGGTATATTGCTTGAGCAACTTTCCCAAAGATCTCTGGAATTTCAATGAACTCATTTCTAATAAATAATTCAGAATGATGAGTATTAGAAAGAGCATATGAAATTTGATATGTAATAGAATATGGTCTATTACCTTCCTTCATTAGTCTTTTTTCTTTGAAGTTTTGATGTAACGTCAAGGCTCGACTAAAGTCCCTGTCAGCTAAATTGTAAGCTATTCTTGGATAAATAACTCCTACAATTTTTCCCGCACAAAGATTTCCTGAGATAGTACCCAGTACAACATCTTGAATATTCCCCATTCTTTTATCACATACTACGATATCTATGGGTGAATCTATTCCTTCCTTAAAAGTTGCCTTAATCATTATTTGGATTGCTCCAATATGAATCCAAGACATCGTCCTTGCTACCTCACTTTTCAAATTTTGCAATTCATCTCTTATTTCTTCAAAAGGAATTAACTGCATCTCTATTTGATTACTTGTTAACTCCATAGGATTTCCATTTCCCTTCTGGATACTTTGTAAATCAAATGATGTCTTCTTTGTCTAAGCCCTAGGTTACCTAAGACTCTTTCTACTTGTCCTGCCGAAAATCCTTGGTACTTCTGTAACGTTGGATTTTCTCTCATAATCCTTTGGACCATATTGTGAGATATAGTTGTTTGACTAAAGAACCCAGCCAAACTCTCATTTGTTTCATGTCGAAACACTTGTTCTTTATTCTGATTCTGATTCTGATTCTGATTCTGATTCTTCTTGGCTAAACAATATCTCTTCTTCGTTTATGCTTTCATCTGAGGGGATATCCTCAAATTGATATACTTGGACTAGATCTTGAAAGAAGACCGCATCATCCATATCCGGCATTTCTTCAAAGAGTTTAACTCCTTTTTTCTCGTTTTCTGGACATTTTGTAGATATATGTCCTCTAGCTCCACATGTCCAACAGTTGCAATCTTTGAAACTTTCACTTGCTCTTGTATGAGTTCTTCTGAAAGTTCTTCTAGATGGTGTTCTTTCCCTGCTTTGTGATGAGCCTGTTGCTGGGGATGTTCTTGTAGGTTCACTTCTTCTCTCGATCTATAGGATCTGGCCTTTTGTTTGGACCAAAATGTTCTTGGTTTCCAAGAACTTTTCATTCTTTTATTATAGGGATTATTTCTGAATTTCTTCCTTTTAAATCCCTGTGATCTGTTTCCAATTATCGTTGGAAGATCATTTTCTTTAAAACATAAAGGTGTACGTGTATCTATACCCTTTATTTTCTTGTAGTTCTTCTGTAATGCTACCATGTGGCACCATTCTGCCAATTTTCCTTTCAAAAAGGAGGCGCGTCTTGCCAATGTATCAAAATTACCTGGAAAGTATTCTTTCATCAGCATTTCTCTCCAGAGACTTGGCATTTTTGCGAAAAATATCTGAATAGCTACATTTTCCTCGACTCCCGAATTACATCTGTATTTAGTGAATAACATAATGTATTCATCAACTAAACATATATCATGTAACTCGAGGCTATACAGAGCTTGAGTATATCTTCTCTTTTTCTCTGTATCTTGATTATTGAAATAGTCTACCCCTATGAATTGTGCTTTAAATAGGGTGGCCATTCTTCCTCCAATCTCGTTGAGGGATTCTCCTGCTAAGATTGATTCCTTAGTTTCTGGCATAGTCATCTCCCAAGCGATCTTGACAGATCCCATTAGACTCATTTCTAGAAGTTTAATGAATCCTTCTTTATTGAGATCTAATGTTCCTGCTGCTATTCTCATAACTGATGTCCAATCATCTATGAGATCTTCTCTATTTTTGAAGTTCAGAACATCAAGGTTTAACATAACCCCATAAGGATATATCGGGTCTAAAATAGTTTTTCCATAAGGAGTTTGATGTAGTGGTATCTTACTCCTTCTTGATCTGGTTCCTGCTGGATGTGAATTTTCTCCAACATGAAACTCACTATGTGGTTCTTCTGTTTTAACCACATATCTTGGGGGATTCCCTATGAGTTGTTCACCCTCAGCTACTACTTTGAGATTCGCAAAAGAATCCGCAAGATCTTGTAGATCCTCGAGATTTAATCTTTCTAAAGTAGTCATCAGATAGTGTTTTTTTTCTGATACTGTTTTTATAAGATTAATCATCATTTCATCATCAGTTAAAGGTTTTTGAACCATTTTGGTTTTACCTTTCTGATGTAACAAAGGTTCGGTACCAAACGAGAGTGATAACCTTCCTCCTGTGTTTCCTTTTCTAGAACCAGAAGTTTGTTCTAGATTTGTGATTTTAGTTTGAAGATCCTTTAGAGTTACAAGAATTTCTTCTCGTTTCTTAATTATTCCTTCAATCTGCCGAGGTATTTCATACAGCTGATTGCTGTAATATTGTACCGTCTTTTGAATTTCTCTAAGATCTCCGGAGATTTTAGAGGAATCTGGGGTAATCTCTAAAAATTGAGAGTTAGAAATCATCTTTCCTTATCCCTTCAAAATTGAGAGCATTAATCACAACCTGTTGTAAGTAATCTATTGTGAATAGATTAACTTGTTTATAGGATTTCATATGAATAAAATCTTCTTGGTTCAAACCTTCGTTTGAAGTCATCTTTTGTAAAAATTTTCTTCTCAACAAAGGAAAGTATGAATTAACGAATAATATAAAGTTTGAATAATTAACCTATAGCTCTGATACCATTTTAAGCGGATAGTTCAAGTACCATAATTGAGCACAAAAATTGCATAAATGAAGTACATAAATGCATAAATTGGGTACAAGAATTAAACATTGGATTTGACCAAGTTTGGTGGTCCTAGGGAGTTTTAAGAAAGAAATTTTATTGTAGGGATTTATAAAAAAGTTAGGTTTGGGTTTAGGGATTTATTCACAATTTACTCTTACTTTGATCGTTAAATTATTTTATTATATATATATATATATCTACTTGATTATTATTTATTGGACGAACACTTTATCAAGACCCATAAATTCAGCTAGGTACATAGAAGTCAAAATCCATAAAACTCTGTAAAAATCTATAAATAGCTCAAAGCCTCATTTTAAGGTAGGTTCTCTATTATCAGTTAAATGTTCTAGTTATCTAGACCTTTTATTGAGGCAATTGAGCATCGAAGTGTCTTTGTCCTATGATAAACCATGAGTGGGCTCATCACGTGCTTAAGCCCAATGATGGCCCATAACCAAAGACTAAGGTTTGAGTCTCATTATAGGGGGTAGGGTCGGTCCATGAGGGAAGTGTTGAAGAAGATGTATGTTGGCTCCCAAGGGATGAGAGAGAGCCCTATCAAATTGGACCCTAGCCATGGAGTCTCTAGGGTGAGTCAAAAGCTTATGAAAATATGGAATGGAGAGGTGAAATTAGATGTGGGGAGTGTAGAGGAAAGAAGTGGAGAAGGGGCTTGCCTAAGGTGGGCGACCCCTAGGGTGGACGAGCCCTAAGAAGGTAAGATTGACTTTGTGTCTTGGGTTGTCTTTGCAGGGCGAGGCCTGAAGGAGAGAAGCGTGAACTACACGCTCGTGGTCCCATACAAAGTATGTGTGGTCCCCTACCTTGCCTCCTATAAATACGGGTTTGCTCCCTCATTTGCATTCATTCACTTTCATTTTGAGGGGCGCCCAAGCTTCTCTTCCTCTTAATCATACACGTCTCTGACTTGAGCGTCGGATGGGCTATCTTAGGACACCCCCGGTCCACTCTAACATTATTTGCTTGATTTATGGTTCATCTCCGAACTTGAAGCTTTGGGTTTGAATTGGATCCGGACCATCAAATTTTAGTGAGTATCATCCTACAACCCTCGACACCGCTCAATTTGCTTTGTGACATAGGTGACAACTAATGAAACTCGTTTTCTAGATTTTTTCAAATACCAACCAGTCACCCTGATCTCCACGGACTACCAGATTTTCTCTATTCAGATAATATCAATTTTTGGCTATGTACATCGGCTTGGCGAAGTATGTGGGAACAATTACCTCGTCATTTGAAAATGCATACTAGTTCAAGCTCCTCTCGCAATGTTGACTGTAATGGATACCCACCTCCTGTTTCTAAACAAGAACGCGAGCTATGTTTCACCCAAGAGACATTGAAGGTACTAATGGAGGAGACAACCTCTAATGCAACAACTGAAGCAGTGGTCGAGTTTTGGGAATCCCAACAACCAAGTAGTACTGAAATGAAAAACCCTGTTGGCAACGAATCGTCCCGCTACCTAGATTGGATGGCGATAAAGAATGTGGTAGGTGGAACAAATATCCCACCACTGTAATCTTGGTCGAATCGCTGTTCACTAGAATAAAAATCGAAAACTTGTCGGAATTTGATGGAAAAAATGTTCTACAAGACCACCTTGACAAATTTTTTGAAAAAAATAGATTTATATGACATAAGTGATACCAGTTACTACAATATTTTTTGAACTACTTTGTCAGGCAGTACACTCGTGTGGTTCAACAAACTATTTCTAGGAACAATTAATAGCCTGCAGTAGCTCGCTCAACACTTTCTCCAGTGTCTGAAGCTCTTTTACAAGATTCAAGAGGAAAATACCTTCTGATGTAAAGATGTCCTCAGACCTGGATGTACCAAGCAGCAGTTTGAACTTTCTCTCTATTCTAACCAATTTCTGGGATTCTGCTAGAGGAAAAAGAGTAGCTCTATGAGTCTGCAACTTCTCCACCTTTGCTTTGGTGGACATCGTTTAAAGTTCAACAATTACTTCGTACTCTTTTATGATTGCCTCCATGATAACTTTGCCTATATATATCTATTGAAGAACCTGCTTATATGTTCAAAGTTATGAAATTCGTGTCTATTTTATAGACCTATTTAGGGAATATAAAGAGTCATACATATTAATTCTTTCCAATAACATTTCAGAAAATCGACGAGGTGCAATCAATGTTTTCGAAAAATGAGAACTAAAGAAGTACTTCAAGAAAAATAGTTGAAGAAATTATATATCATCTTAAGGGAGAATTGCTTGAAAAAAAAACATAAAGGAGGTTTAAAGAATCAATCGAATTTCGAAGAATATATTTATCAAAAATGAAGAAACGACTTAGTTTGGTCAAATACCAAAAAGGGAGAAAATGTTAGGATAAGTTTTGGTGTTTGACAAAATACGAAGATATATTCAAGCAGTCCAATTGAATATTATGCAATCAAGTCGAGTATTGTAATTATGCAGTCCAAGTCTCTTCATCCATTTACAACCTATTGAAGAACCAGTTGAAAGAACCAGTTCACATGACCAGTCTAGAATCAAAACTGCTCAAGAAATTAGTAAAATGGACAAACTGGTGTATAAAGGCCAACTGCGTGATATAAATAAACTATTCGGCTGCTCGAACATCTATGTAAAATGGAAAAATTATTTAAAATAAGAGAGCTGTTGTGTAACCCAGACATTTCTATCAAAAGATGTGTAATTCCATTTAAAGTCCTCATAAAGATATGCTGAAGTTCAAGAGGCAATGGAGACAAGCATTAAAACATATCAAGTCAAATTTTGCAAGAGATATGCATATATAGTTGAAGAATGAAAACTTGAAACAAGGAGATGCAATAAGAGAGAATAATATACACAGAAAGATACAAGCTGTCAAGTTATCAAAAAGCATTCTTCGAGCACTTTGAAATTATTATATTACTTGATCATATTGCCCACTCATCAAGATATATCAGATCTCTAATGATCATCAAGGGCTGAGAGACAACTCCCAACTGCATATTGTTCAAAAGGAGTTGTTCCATTGTCTGAATCTAAAGATTTATTTAACCAATTCTAATTCACTTGTATTTCGTTATTAAGACATGTTGTCTTAACTTTGTGTTGCATACTAAGAGTTTCGATCTAGGCAAGGGTAAGTCCTACGTTGAAGTGGGTTGTATACAAAGAAGTGTATAAACCAAAGTCTTCTAGTGAATCCTTTTTTCGTGAAAAAAAGGGCGACGTAAGTGCAGCTAAGTCTCCGAACATCCATAAACATATCTGTGCAAATTACATTTCAGTCGAGCCATTTTATATATCTGTTCAATCTGTCAGTTGACCTGTTTCCTCACATATATTTGTTGGTCAATTAACATCGGCACACGAGAAATATTAGAGTCCAGTTGCTAATAACAACTGAGCTCACATTTGAAGAAACAAGTGGTTTCAACTGCTCAGCGAGATATATATATTTTGGGAGAAGTCCAATCGATCCCCAACATATAATATGCTATAATATATCATTTTTTTGTGCTGAAAATTAATATAATTCAAAATAAATTTTTTCCACTAATTATTATTATTTTTCTTGATTACACCCTTGATTATATATTTCACACCAAATGATATCATGCAATTGAAATTCTAGCTTTTTACTCGAGATTTTTTCGAAAAAACGTACAATGATCAAAAGAGCATGATTCTAGCTAAAAACTAAACCACTGGCAAAGGTGGGGTCCACCACACCCCAATTTGTTACATGAATCGTTCTATTTTTTTTCTTTATTTTTAGGAAAAATTTCAATTTTTGTCCTGTAGTTTTGTCATTTTGTGATATTTGGTCCTTTATGTTTTTAGGTTTCAGTTTTCGTTCTGTATGTTTTGATTTTTGGAAATTTTAGTATTTTTCGTTGAAAATACTGATGTGACACTACACAAGTCAGCTCCACATCAGCGTTGCATTGTTGCCACATCTGCGCCATGTCAGAAAAATGACTAAAATTGTCAAAAAATAAAACAAACTAAAACTGAAATATGAAAACAAAGAGAACCTAAATCTCAAAGAGACAAACGTATGGACCAAAAAAGTAATTTTCCCTTAGTTTTTATTCATGAAATTTAAAGCTATGTTTATGATATTATAATTCATTTTATTTGTTGGATTAGTTTATGGAGGAATTTATGATATTGAATAACTTTTTTAAAATCAATTTTTGTAGTGACCTGCCCGAATCACCTACTTACTAGCAGTTTTAAGCTTGCAATCAACTTAATATAAAAATAACAGTGATTATTCAAACTTAACAGAGTTTATTGCGGAAACTTAAAAACCTACTAATTACAATATATATCGGCAGTATACAACCGGTATTACAAACCTAATTACTTTCACCCAAAATATATACAAATGAAACTGAATATATAGCAAGTAACTCATGGCATCTCTAGAACCTGCAACTAACCCTCCTTTAATCCTCCTGCTCCATCCAACCTGATACATGTTTCGTTGAATGGGATGTCCAAGATAATATCAAGGACGTGAGAGACTAACGTCCAGTACGTAAATATGATTATACAAAACTTAATATGATGCATACAACGTGATAAGACTGAGGTGACTGGTCAACTACCAAGTCCTGCTCAGATTAGGCGCAAATGAGTATGTAGCACCATATGGGACTGTAATAGCCCGGTTCTATTTTACAATATTATTTTGCTAATCATGTTTAGATTTAATAAAACATGGTTAAGAGATTTTAATATAATTTAATGGACCAAGGATTTGGGTCCAAAACACCCGAAAAATTCTTAATGGACTTATTTAGGCTCGAGAAGTTCGGAGGGTCCAAACCAGATCGGATCCAACGTAAGAGTTCGGAAGCCACGGGGCAGATCAGAGCGTCTGATCATAATTCCATGCACGTGTCAACATGAGTTGAACACGTAGCTGCATGCATAAGATCGGAGCGTCCGATCTTGGCCGATCGGAACAAGGCACTCATGCACAGACCGGAGCGTCCGATCGAGGTCTATAAATAGGGGTCAAGATGGCCTCATTTTAATGTATTTCAACCTCTCCTTGGCCCATGTCAGCTCGTTTTAAGGGGTTTTGGGTACTCTTATTTTAAGAGTTGGAGTAGGTAGTAGTTTTTATATAACGGAAAGTGTCCGCAGTAGTGGCCAAGCGGCGGAGCTCTGGAGAGGTGCCCAGGAATCATAGCAAGGTTGTGCCCAAGCTCTGAGGCATTCGGAATCGACGGGCTGACGACAGACGAAGGTATAGCTTTGGCTTCTTATAGGAAATACGGAGTATGCTATAGTTTAATTAAGGCTTTTTGATCATGTTAAATGATGTTTGGCATGTTAGATAATGCATGGTTATTATGTATTGTATTGCTGCATGGTAGGATTGGAACCTAGATGGAGCTTCTAAGATCTGCCGTAGAAAGGTACGAAAGTACTGTTCGAGATATCCAAACTGAGAATGAATGTATTATGTGTTTTCATGGTTATTTGATTATATGACATGATTTTATCTGCATATACCTGTCATGATTGTATATTGCATACATGGGCATATTGATCACATATCCTTGAGATATCCTGTAGTAGTAGGGCGCTCACCCTACGAGTAGTGGATGATTGGATACGTAAGTCCTGTGTCAGGTCACCGTTATATTTGGACACTTATACTAGTATCAGGTCACCATTATCCACTGGGTATAGGAGCCACCTTCTAATGCGACGGCACAACGTGATATTTATACCCTGGGCCCAGTCTTTGAGATTGTTTCTTGACGTGAGAGTCTTGGTAACCAGTACACTTGCATACATGCACATATAATATTGTATATTCATACTCTCGTATTGAGCGTTTTATGATCACGTTCGGTTTTTTTTCTGTTTTCTGGACACCTCATTCGATGGGACAGATTGCAGGTAGTTCTCCTGAGGTTTGGGAGGTCAGGTAGTGACCAAGGCACGATTACAAAGTTGACCACTAGGTTTTACTTTTTTGGTATTAGTTTATTTCAGTTTCGCATTTACTCTGATTAAGTTTATTTATCGATTAATTACATGCTTAAGCTTCTGATTAGTAGGTGATCACGGTGCGGGTCACTACAGGCACTACAAAAAATAGTCATATAAGAACGGTTTTTTCAAGTTTTAAGAGCGGTTTTTCACCGATCTTAAGCTTTTACCAACGGTTACCAGACTGTTCCTCTTATCACCGTCCCTATATCTTTCAGCAACAATTTTTCCAAGTGATGGCGAAAGCTGAAAAACCGCTCCAATTGTTTGTTATAAGCGCGGGTGATAACCGTTCTTAGATGTCATGCATATAACAACGGTTTCAAACCAATTCTGTAGTTGTGAAGACAAGAGTGGTTGCAAACCACTTCTAAATAAGCAATGTGTACGAACGTTTTTTCACCGGTTCTACAAGCCATAGAAATAAGAACGGTTTTAAAATGCTATTAATGCTATAAATATAGGACCGGTGTGAACCGCTCCTACTAGCCATGAATATAAGAGTAGTTAAAAAATGTTGTTAAAGCGGTAAATATAGGGATGGTTTTAAACCATCTGAGATCCTGTGTGTTTAATAATGATTTTTGACCGCTTCTATACATCAGGTTATGAGAGCGGTTTCAAACCACTCATGTAACTAGTAATTTAAGAGTGGTCGAGAACGGTCTTGAATCCTTTGGATGTATGCGGTTATTAACCAATCTAGAGATTGGATATATTAAAGAGGTTTGAATCAAATTTGTAATTTAAGATTTAAGAACGGTTGAATGACTTACATATAAATATTCAAATTTCGTAAAAATTTATCAATTTTTTAGTTTTCTTATTTTTCTAAAATATATATATAAATAAAAAATAGATCACAGATTAAATAATAAAAACCTCTAATATTGATATCCTAAGCCACAAAGCGAAAGTATAAAAAAAAAAAACTTAAATCCATAAAAATAACAATATTATTCCAATTGCTAATATAAAATAAATGAAAATCTCTAAAATTCAAAACATAACAAGAAATGCAAAATACATAAAATTGTTTCTCAAAATTCAATTTATTTACTATCCTTTGATAGTGATGAAGATCTACGATCACTTTCATGTGCATTTGATGGAATATTGGCTTGTTCCTACATAATATTTTCTATGATAGCTGTCATCTAGAAATAAAATTTAATACCATACATTTATACAAGTTTTTTCTTAAATTAATTCATTAGTATAACATAATAGTACTAAATATGTGATTACCTGTGAAGGAAAAAATTTTGGGCCACGAGATCCTCCGACAGTTCCAGATACTACTAGACGACAATGGTGCCCAAAAAATTGGCCAACTTTGGTTGCATTTCTCCACAAGATTGACCTCTTTTATTAAATCTTACCACTAGACGGTCACCGAGTTATAAGACATTAACATCCTTCATAACAGTTTCCCACGTTTTTTTGGTTGGCTTTGGGATTAACACATACCCACATTACGACCTAAAAAATATATGCAAAACACGAGCATTATTTCAATTTGTAAACATAACCAATAATTCATGCAAAAAAATAATAAGAATAACCTTCTTTGATATCCTCATTTTTCTGTCTGCGATAGAGAATTTAATCTCGAGTCTCGTGATTCAGGTTTATCTCCAAATCTTCTATTGCTTGATCATTCATCTCTTTCGGATCGTCTTCTTCTATTTTGAATAAATATTTTCATTCTTTTGTTTGTCATATTCAAAATCAATCTAAAAATAATAATACATATCTATTAAAAAAAATTGCAAAGTTAAAAAGACGAACAAACGAGAAAAGCCAAAACTTACCATGAGAATATGAAAGAAAATGCAGTCTGAGGAGGAAATACTTTATAAGGAGATCTAAAGAGGTTTTTAATCCAAAAAAGTGGAGACAATTCCTAAATATATCCCTGTATCTTTTTCATTTTCTGTATTATATCCCTTTCACTTTTCATGTTCCAAATATATCCCTGATTCATTAAATAGTTTCTTAAATTTGTCCTTAAAATTAAATAATGCACATTCTACCCTTTATTTCCCTATTTAAAATTTAAAGGCTTAATCCCATCATGCTTCCGTCAGTAAATTAAAGCAGAATACCTCTTTGACCACATTGTTGCCGGGTTATGTCCACCGGGTTTTACAGGTTGTTCCTCACAACCAAACCACGCGATCGCAACCGATGGTTCCTGACACAGACTCCTTCAGCAGCAGCTAGCACAGCCCTATTTCGTTTTCTACCTTAGGGCGTATAGTAAAAGCTTAATTTTTTAAATAAAATAACATGATAGAGAAGAGCTTCGGAAATTTATTCAGACAACATATTATTACATAAATCAACCTCCTTTGAAGAGAAGGAGATAACTTGTTTAGCTACTCATAGTAGCCTTGTTCTTGAAATACATAAAAGTAAAACTTAATACAATAGAAAGAGAAATATTACAATGTTTTATTTGTAAGAAAACTGAAGGAAATGATCGATCTCTTCAGCTTCCTTAAAATCCTGTATTTATAGCCGGAGTTTCACTCGTTTCACCGAGAAACTTCAGGAAATCTTACAGCTGTCTTGAATTCTTTATGCCATTATTGATGACATCTTTTGCTAGTGGGAGTCACATGCCCGATGACATATTTTACTAGTGGAGGAGTCACATGCTTGACTTTTTCTTTTGGATTTATTCTCCTCACATGCCTTCTTTATTGTTGTCGGGGCATCTTTTGCTTTTGCAGTGGGCCCCTGGGAAAATGCGGTTTTGGTGGTCCCTGTCCACCTTTGCTTGTCTCGAAAAAGTCTTTTCGATCTGTTCGGGGTTTGAAGGTTTTTACGAATTCTGGCTCCTTCTGGTTTGGACATTCTGGGCAGATATTCTCTGACCATATTTCGATATGAGCCATGTTACAAAATTTTCGGCGAGTTTCTTTACTCCCCGGCAGCTTGTTGTTCCACAAAAAGTTCCTCTTCTTTTCGAAGAGTTCTTCCGCAAAAGCCGTAGTTTTTCCTGTCATTGTGTTTAACAAGAATGATCCGTTCACAGAATTTTGATAAAATTTGAACGGAAACTTGACCTTATCCATCTCGGTGAGACAAACCCAAATACCCCATGCCCTTCTGGTTGAAATTTCATTTTCTCCAAAGGTGGACACCAATGGTATTTCTTCAGATATAGGATCCTTGATAAATCTTTGATTATTCATGTCAGGTCTCCTTAGCTTGATGAAATGAAAGGGCTCATGTGATCCTTTCCCTGTTGGTTCTGGAGCAGCGCTAAAGAAGTATAACTCGAGCACATCTCCTCTAGACAAATGATCATTATTTGCCCATGTTTCTTGGACTGCTTCCTGAATCCATTTTGGTAGCTGTGATATTTCTTGGAAGCCTGGTGAAGTTGTATAAACTGAGGCTAGAGCCCCAAATTCATACCATAGCTTTACATCCTTAGGATTGACATTGTTTTTTAGCCAAACCCTTGGATATATTCCTACAACATCAACCCTGCAAGTGATCGGGTTGATTTCACTTCTTGTACTTAATTTCTCCCATCTTTGTTGATAAACCTGAAATGGAGAAATTACAGCTGGGTTAGTATCAATCTTAGATTTGCCCTTGTCAGTGTGGGGCCTAAGATTGATCTCTTCCTCTTTTACCCCAGAAGCGGAGGGTTGACTTGATGAGTTATCCTCATCAATTGTTGCTTTATCTAGATCATCAAAAGCTGATGATAGATTAGCGTTTGTTTCTTGAGTATTAGAATCCTCAACATATTGTTTTACAACCGGTGGCTGTATTTCTTGTTTTTGAGAAACCAGTGGTTTTTCTATGGCACGCATAATAGGCCCTTGAATAGCAGCCCATAGTTGAGTTTGAGCTTGCATACATCCTGTGATTCGATTGGATACTTTGATCCGATCAGCTTGTTGTAACCTGCCCGCCATATCGGCACTTATGACAAGCTGATTGAACTCGATTTGAAGCAACCCAAGGTATTCCCTGAGATGCCTCTGCATTTTCATGATGGAATCTACGTCAGCCTTCCATCTCTTGTTAAGAAATCTGCAAGAATATTTTCAAGAGATTTAATAATAACAATATCAAAAATATAATTTTGACATAAAGCTTGCCATCTTAATAACCTAGCCTTCTTAGGTTTAGATTCAATCTTATTCCTTAGGAAAGCTTTTACCTGAGTGTTATCAACCTTCAAAGTGAATTTTTTAGCAAGTAAAAATAATGGCCATTTTTCGAAAGCCCTTTTAACTGCATAAAATTCCTTTTCGTTGATATGCCATCTGATAGCCTCAGATTCTGAAAAAAGACCGCTACAGTATCTGCATGGTATTTCTCCATCCGGAGTGATCTTAGTAAGAATTGCTGCCCACCATTCATCAGTGGCGTCTGTAAATAACACCAGATCATCTTCATCCACGGGTATAGCCATTTTTGGGAGATTCTTACATATCTCCTCTAATTGGTTCACCTCTTTAGTATGTTCATCGGTCCATATAAACCTTGCATCCTTTTTTAACAAAGGACTAAACACCTTTCTATACATTGCCAGATTGTTTATGAACATCCCTGCAAAATTAACTACTCCTAGAAAACTTTGGAGTTGTTTTACATCTTTGAGTTTATCTGAAAAATTCTTTACCTTTTCCACAATATGAGGTTGTAGAATTATTTCAGTTTCATCAATCTCAATTCCAAGGAATTCAATTTTCCTTGTTGCTATGACTGCTTTCTTTTCAGATAAAACCAGTCATTCTTGTGTACAAATTTTAGAGAAAATCTCTAAATGTTTAATATGTTCATCTATGTTTTTTGATGCTATAAGAATATCATCAATATAAACAAACATGAAGTTGAAATAATCTTTAAAAAGATTATCCATCTTTCTTTGAAATATTTGGGGTGCATTAGTCAATCCCATAGGCATAACTTCCCAGATATAATGTCCTTGTGGTGTAGAGAAGGCTGTGAATTTCTTACTGCCTTTTTCCATTCGAATCTGGTAAAATCCAGACTTACAATCAAATTTTGAGAACACTCTAGCATTTCGTACACAGCTAATTAGATGTTCTCTACTGGGTATGAAGTACCCATCAAATTCCAGGATTTTTTTAATACCTTGGTAGTTAATAACTAACCTGGGTTTTCCTCTTTTTATTTTACCATGATTTCTGACCAGAAAACCTGGTCTGCTATATGGTGAAACTCCTTCTTTGATTAGACCAAGGTCCAAATGTTCCTTGATAATCATTCTCATATCCCTTTGATCTGTTATGTTCATTGGGATAGGCTTATATCTGACGAATTCATACTATTTGCCTTCCTTTAGAGTAAGACTGACTTTGAGTTGATTTCTATCCCACCATGCCAAAGGATGCTCGTTGTAACTTTCTTTGAGCCTCTTTTTGACATCTTCAAGGGATAGTTTATTTTCTAACTCTATATCTCTGTGATTTAGAGTTACTTTGAGAAGATCCATATCCTCTGTTTGGAGTTCTTGTTCTGTTGTTATTTTCAACATGGTTTCTCCAAACCTTCTTGGATCTTTCATTTTTGGGTGAAAAAGTTGTCCTTTATCACCACGCTGGCTGCGAAATATTATCGATATTTGTCGATAAAAAGCAACCTTGAGTCGTTGAACGATAATTTTATGATCACAAATTGTAGTGAACATAAGTCTTCTTGACTCATTGTCTTGTGTGTACTTCTTAAACATTTGTAGAAGTTATTTCCTAACAAGATATCAGCTCATGTATCATGGAAATAGATTGGTGGTGTCTTTACCTTGTACCAAGGTGTTTGACCTGCTCCTCCTATAAGGATCTCTGCTTGTTTTATTCCTTTGAAATGAATTAAAATTCTGAGAGAGAAATCTCGTCCAGCAATTTTTGGCAATTCTTCTTCACATTCTTCAGGGAAGCCTCTTTTTGCTGTACAAATTCCTGCTCCCGAGTCAATATAAGCTGCAAAATATTCAGCCTTATATTGTTCATACAACATCCCTATTGGAATGTATGTGGAGAAAGGACTTGTTGTCATTTTTTAAAAGGATTACTAAATGGCCCCGCCATTTTTAACAGACTGTGTTGTAAGTCAGTAATCCGATTAAGACTATTTACCTTTAGTTTTCCTAAGGCCTCAGAAGGTAGAGTATGGTTACTCATTTCTACTTCTTCAATGCGTTCTAGTAAATCATGTTCATGACTTACTAATTTCAACAATTGCTTCTTCCTCTGTTTGTAAACAGAGTTTTCGAATCTAATTAAGGGATTGTTCCTTATCCAATTCTCTTGGTTTTCCATCTCGTAGAATTCTTATTGAATCCTACAAGTCTTTTCTTTTGCCATAAACTCTATTCTTTTTTTAAGGCGTTTCCATGGTTTATGGTTCTCCAGAAACTCTATGCCAAGAATGAGCTGATCCACTTCTTTTCCTGGAATTTCACAGATTTGAACTTCCAATTCTCCAATATTTATTAATCCTTGGTAAGTTCCTGTTACCTGCTGCTCTAAATAGTAAATCGAGTTACAAGAAAATTGGTTCCTGTGACTTGTAATTTCGAATACTATTTTGACTTCTTTCCATCCTTCTGGAGATCTAAGTTTTTCTATTATTGAAAACTCCTTTTCTTCTGGTGGAATTTCCTGAATAGGAGATTTTTCCCACCTTCGACTTGTCATTCGGTCACCTTGGAAAGATAACCTTCGGGGTTCTATTTTTAGATCTCTGTATAAAACCGGTTTATCTTGTATTTGAATGTCTGTTTCCTGAATTAAAGAAAACTCGATTCTTTCCGGGTATATTGCTTGAGCAACTTTTCCAAAGATTTTCGGAATTTCAATAAACTCATTTCTAATAAATAATTCAGAATGGTGCGTATTAGAAAGAGCATATGAAATTTGATAAGTAATAGAATATGGACTATTACCTTCCTTCATTAATCTTTTTTTCTTGAAGTTTTGATGCAACGTCAAGGCTCGACTAAAGTCTCTGTCAGCTAAATTGTAGGCTATTCTTGGATAAATAACTCCTACAATTTTTCCTGCACATAGATTTCCTGAGATCGTACCCAGAACAGCATCTTGGATATTCCTCATTCTTTTATCACATACTACGATATCTATGGGTGAATCTATTCCTTCTTTAAAATTTGCCTTGATCATTATTTGGATTGCTCCAATATGAATCCAAGACATCGTTCTTGCTACCTCACTTTTCAACTTTTGCAATTCCTCTCTTACTTCTTCAAAAGGAATTAACTGCATCTCTATTTTATTACTTGTTAACTCCATCGGGATTGCCATTTCCCTTCTGGATACTTTGTAAATCAAATGATGTCTTCTTTGTCTTAGCCCTAGGTTGCCTAAGACCCTCTCTACTTGTCCTGCCGAAAATCCTTGGTACTTCTGTAATGTTGGATTTTCTCATATAATCTTTTGGACCATATTATGAGATATCGTGGTTTGACTAAAAAATCCAGCCAAACTCTCTTGTGTTTCGTGTCGAAACACTTCTTCTTTATTTTGATTCTGATTCTGATTCATCTTCAGATTCATCTTGGCTAAACAATATCTCTTCTTCGTATATACTTTCATCTGAGGGGATATCTTCAAATTGATATACTTGGACTAGATCTTGAAAGAATACCGCATCATCCATATCTGGTGTTGCTTCAAAGAGTTTAACTCCCTTTTTCTCGTTTTCTGGACAGTTTGTAGATATATGTCCTCTTGCTCCACATTTCCAGCAGTTGCAATCCTTGAAACTTTCACTTGCTCTCGTATGAGTTCTTCTGAAAGTTCTTCTAGATGGTGTTCTTTCCCTGCCTTGTGATGAGTTTGTTGCTGGGGATATTCTTGTAGGTCCACTTCTTCTACCTGATCTATAAGATCTGGCCTTTTGTTTGGACCAAAATGTTCTTGGTTTCCAAGAACTTTTCATTCTTTTATTGTAGGGATTATTTCTGAATTTTTTCCTTTTAAATCCCTGTGATTTATTCCCTATAATCGTAAGGAGATCATTTTTTCTACAACATAGAGAAGTATGCTTGTTAATACCCCTTATTTTCTTGTAGTTCTTCTGTTATCCTGCCATATGACACTATTCCGCCAATTTTCCTTTCAAAAAAGAGGCGCGTCTTGCCAAAGTATCAAGATTACATGGAACGTATTCTTTTATCAGCATTTCTCTCCAGGGGCTTGGCATTTTTGCAAAAAATAGCTGAATGGCTACATTTTCTTCAACTCCCGAATTCCATCTGTATTTGGTAAATAACATAATATATTCATCAACTAAACAGATATCATGTAATTCGAGGCTATACAGAGCTTGATTATATCTTCTCTTTTTTTTGTATCTTGATTATTGAAATAGTCTACTCCTATGAATTGTGCTTTAAAAAGGGTGGCCATTCTTCCTCCAATCTCGCTAAGTGATTCTCCTGCTAAGATTGATTCCTTGGTTTCTGGCATGGTCATTTCCCAAGCTATCTTGACAGATCCCATTAGACTCATTTCCAGAAGTTTGATAAATCCTTCTTTATTGAGATCTAAAGTTCCTGCTGCTATTCTCATGGCTGATGTCCAATCATCTATGAGATCTTCTATGTTTCTGAAGTCCAGAACATCCAGGTTTAACATAACCCCATAAGGATGTATCGGGTCTAAACGGTTTTTCCATAAGGAGTTTGATGTATTGGTATATTACTCCTTCTTGATCTGGTTCCTGCTGGATGTGAATTTTCTCCAACATGGAACTCACTGTGTGGTTCTTCTGTTTTAACCACATATCTCGGGGGATTCCCTATGCGTTGTTCACCCTCAGGAGAATTCATTTTTAGATCTACTACTTTAAGATTCAAAAAAGAATCCGCAAGATCTTGTAGATCCTCGAGATTTAATCTTTCTAAAGTAGTCATCAGATAGTGTTTTTCTCTGATACTGTCTTTATAAGATTAATCATCAATTCATCATCAGTTAAAGGTTTTTGAACCATTTTGGTTTTACCTTTCTGATGTAACAGAGGTTCGGTACCAAACGAGAGTGGTAACCTTTCTCCTGTATTTCCCTTTCTAGAACCAGAAGTATGTTCTAGATTTATAATTTTAGTTTGAAGATCCTTTAGAGTTACAAGAATTTCTTCTTGTTTTTAAGGATTTCTCCAATCTTTCGAGGTATTTCATACAGCTGATTACTGTAATATTGTACCGTCTTTTGAATTTCTCTAAGATCTCCGGAGAGTTTAGAGGAATCTGGTGTGATCTCTAGAAATTGAGAATTAGAAATCATATTTTTTAATCTCTTCAGAGAGTATAAAGGACCTAAGTCTCTTTAAGTTCTGTTGTAAAAAATCTATTTTAAATAGATTCACTTGTTTATGGGATTTCATATAAATAAAATCCTTCTGGTTCAAACTCTCGTTTGAATCCTGGTTTGTTAAAAATCTCTTCTTCAACAAAGAAAAGTATGATTTAATGAATAATATAAAGTCTGAATAAAATTACCTAGGTTCTGATACCATTTTGTTAGCCCAGAGGAAATATTAATTATAATTGTTAGAATAAGGGTATTATAGGCAATTTTTATTTTGAGGGACATATTAAGGAAACTATTTGTTAAATAAGGGACATAATTAGGAACGAATAAAGTGTTAGTATATTTTTGGGAAAGTTAGGAAACTTTAAGGACGCATTTGAGTTTTATCCCAAAATAGTGAAAAGTTGGCGGTATAATTTTGTTGTGATATAGCTTATCTTTTAAAATTTTAAAATATTGATTCTCGGAAGATTTGATTTGAAATTGTGCAATATATTTTGTGATATAAGTTGGAGGTCTTTCTAAACAAAATAGGCGGTTGATTTTATATTAGGAAAATATTTGGCGGTGGTTTTGTTTTTATTTTTACATAATTAATTGCAATCCTAATAATTAGGAAAGATAAAGAATGAATATTAATAAATGACTTAAATATAGGCAAATTAATTAATAAGGATGTAACTTAATGAAATTTTTTCACGGTAAAAAAAATTCCAATTTAGTAAATGTATTTATATATTTTTAATTATATATGTGAACTTCAATTCAAATGTCATTGTGATTTCAATTTCTTGTTTTGAAGAATTATATTTAATAAATTTAAAGAACTAACTAAGTATAAAAAAATATTAAATTTTTTATAAAGATCTTTGTTGATTTGTAGATACAGTCATCGAATATGTGATCATATATAGATTCGTCAAAATATGTTATCCGCTAAGAGAAATTGATGGATTGAGTTATAACTTTATTTAAAATGGTTGATCCCGAAGAGTACCCCTCCGCATAAGTTATAGCTTGATTGGTCAATTTAAAGGCGGGCTTAAATGGGAGCAAGTTGTGGTAAAGTGGGTCGAACAGCCAATTTTAAAAAAAATAAAATTGTTAATTTTTCATTAGATTATGCAAATTATTGTAGCATCAATACACTTATTAAATTTGATGTGAGTTTTTTTTTTTTTTTTTGGAAATTTTTAAAACTAATATTTGATGCATTTTAATATCTTATATTATTATTTTTTTCATAATGAAGTTCCTATTTATGTTATTCATATTATTTGGATATGTGAGGTTTTATATAAATATAATCGTTGCCTTAAAAAATTTTATGATTTTTTATTGTGATATTTGTTATTTTTAATTATGTAAAATTAATAATAATTTTGTTTGAAATATCAGGTATTTTAGTTTTTCAAATCAGTTGGACTGCAGGGTCGGGTCGGCTCGGCTCGTTCGACCCGTGCCTCATTGTTTGATCACTCTAGTTACATAACATTAAATTAACATAACAATTATGTTACAAAGCCAACCTAATCACACGTAGTAGCTAGTGATATCGTGATTGTTTTAGAAACTTATAAGTTGTGATGTAACAAAAAAATTTACTTCGAATCCGATCTAGTGAGCAAGTTTTCAATCTTCACTAGTAGGGTTGGATTTTTAACTGGGATGGGTCTAGATAGACGAACAAGTGTTAGGAGATTCCGGATATTGTTTCCAGCATGATCATTCTGTTGCTTAAGTTAGCATCTCGATTATGAATGTGAAGATCAAAGGATGTGATATAGTAGTGTTAAGTGAGCAATAGATTGTGAGTGAGTGTCAAACTATATATTATACTAAGTATTTATAAGATCATGAGAAACTAATTACTATAGGGGTGTTCAAACTTCGGATCAAACCAAAATAATTGGAAAAATCAAACATCGAACATAACTGAAAATCAGATTTTGAAATTCGGATATAAATTATACCTAACCTAAGATAACAATCAAAATTTAAAAAAATATTTAATAGGAGTGTTTTTTAAATACTTAAAAAAATAGAACTGGTTTACAATACATACAAATTGATACAAAAAATATTTAATATCATTGTTTTGTAAAAGTGTTCTCCAAAGTTAACTTATAGAAGTATTTTATGACATCGGTTCCCATGAAACAATGTTCGAAGTGTCCAATAGGAGTGTTTTTACAACCGTTTCTAAAAGTTAAAGCTATACAAACGATTTAGTCCAAATAGATTCTATTGCCTGAACTTTTAGAAACGATTTACAAAAATGATTTGTATAAACTGCACCTAAAAGTATTTTATAAGAGTGATCTAAAAATCGATCCTACAAAATAAAGCAATAAAAACAGTATATAGCAACAACTGAATAATCTTTGTTAAAAGTACTCATTAGAAGTGGGTTCAAAATTGTTCCTAAAGGCTAGCACAATAGGAGCAAATTATAGCAGCGTTTACAAATAATTGTTGCTATAACTATTCAGTAAGACCAGTATCAAGAGTGCTCCTAAATATTATATCAATAGAAACGGTTGATAGGAGCACTTTGTACAAACCGATGCTACACATAATCCATAGTACCGGTTTAAAAAACGCTCTTAAAGGGACAGACAACACAAACGGTTTGATCAAAACCGATCCTACTATGCAATTTTCAAGAACGGTTTTGGAGCCGCTCTTAAAAAACCGCTTCTAAAAGAGGTCTTTTTTTGTAGTGAGGGACTCTGTCTTCTGGGTAGCTCACACACTCATCTAGATCACCATAGTATCAATCTCCGCTCCATGCGGTAACTCTCAGTGTCAGACAGTATAATCAGGTGTAGGGCTGAGCGACCCTACGAGAAAGGCTATCTCGAAGAAGATTTGACTCAACGTGTATGTGCACATTCAATATGTATATAACACAGTAAAACATATATCATGGCACTTAAATGCAACACAGAAGCATGCATACTCAGTTGTCAATCTCAGTCAGTACTTACGTACCTCTAATAGTAGATCAAACCTAGAAGAGTCTAAGTTACAAACCTACAGTAAAATATTCATCGTATCAATATACATGTTATAAAAGCCTTAACTAGCTATCATATACTCATATAATTTAAATAGGATTCTCGGACCATACCTTCGTCCATCGCTAGCTCGTTGATGTCGAAAACCTAGTTTCTACTCTCAACTGGATGCTATTACCAAATCACCTCATTTGTATCGTCGGACCCTCAATTATAGACTGAATCAAGAAGGGAAACTATGAATTGTACTCCAAAATGTCATCCGAAGACCCCTATCTGTAGACAGATATTGGTAGTTCCGAACTGAGGTTTGGTAGTTCCGATCTCTACATGCTCGCCATGTTTCCGATCGCCAGAGATCGAACGTTCCGATCATGACTTCGGTGGTTCAGATCTCTGCATGCATTCACACATGTCCAGTATTATTGCTTAGTCATCGGGCCATGTCATCGGACGCTCTAATCTATCAATTCGGATGGTTTGAACTGTGCCACGTGTCGGTTTACCTTTTGACTACTCATGTACAAATTTGCTGACAGGGTTCGGACATTTCGTTCATGAGTTCGAATCTTCCGAACGTCGCTATTGCTTTCGAAGTTGACCATGTTGACTTCGTTGCTTCCGAAGATGTAGAGTTCGGATCTTCCGAACTCAGTTCGGTCCTTCCGAACTACCCGGTAGTTCCGAAGTCCAGACTTGTATTTTCTTTTCATTTATTCCCTTGATTTATGTCTTTAGTAACCCTTAATCATGTTTAATATTTGATTATCTTAAAACAGGGTACGAGTTACTACAATTTTTGTGTGTAATTGGTGAAAGTAAATAAATTTCTGTTTCTAAAGTGTTAGAAATACGTACACTAAGTAAACAATGTTATTTCTTTACTTTTTGTCTCAATTTTTTAAATATTTTTATCGGTGATCACCTACCACTAAAAATAACATGAAAATTGATTCTCAATTTAAAATTAGTTTTGAAACTACTGAACAATCTAGTTCTCTAGTTCCTTATAATATCACTTGTGGAAATCTCAATATTTTTGAATAAATCTTGTATTAGTTAGTCTGCTCCAACTAAAATTCAACAAGATTGATCAAGAAGTGAATATATAATTCTCATATTGAATCGGATCCTGGATTAATGCATATAAGACGATCCGCTGGATAAAAGAGGTGAAATTAAATGTTATTATGTAACCGTCAGTTTTTACCAGCAGATATTTGATAATTTTTATAGATTTATTCGCTCTTATTTCACCAAAGCAAAATTTTCTAGCTCCACCCCTGACGTAAAATGAGATAATCCATAATCATTACCAGTTACTTTTCCTCTTTTAAAATAATCAAAATCAACATTCAAAGATATCAAGCATGGCTGATCTTATAGATAGTGACAATATCACTATTAGCACAAATAATTGATTGTTTTTTGTACAAAAGATGAAGACAGTGACATTTGATGAATGTTGATTTTTATGTTTCCTTTTCCCCTGTATCATTTACCACATCAACTAAATTACATGTCCCATTGAATATTTATAAACCAATAAAATTATGCACAACGAGCATAGATCTAGTCTATCTATTGGATGATATAACACCAAATGTTATTAAATTTGACCCGATAATTGGATATCAGTTTTTTCGCAAGTGTTATGATACAAATTAAAATGAAATACGTACAATTCAAGACGATTAAATTATTAAACAAGATAACACGAAATCCTAGAGAGGATTTAAAAGGACAAGAATAGAATCCAAAGCATAAGCCTATCAAATGGAAGATTTTCAAATCATAAAGGATAAAAAGGGAACCTCCATTTAAGACTTCTGTTGATCAAAGACTTATCTCTCCATTAGCATTATTATTAAGTTAGCATTATTATCTAATTACTTGAAAAAAAATTATCATAGGTGGGGTCCAATATTACATTAGGATTTGTTAGGAAGTTTTGTGGTTTTTTTTTTTAAAAATAAAATTTAATTTAATCTTGAATCTCATTTGCGATACAATGATCACGCATGAACGCATGATCACATGCTTTTCTTTTGGATTCGAACTTTCAACAATGTTCTTTCAATTTTTGTCTCAAAATAAATATGTAACATTTAGTTATAAGTGATTATAAGAAACTGGCAGAATTATCAAAATTAGTTGGTCTATATTTGGTTTTTAGTTCTTCAACTGATCACAATACAATCTTAATATAATGTAATAAGTTATTTTTATTGGAGTCCTGACATAATATTGGATACATCAGGAAGATCTAATGTAACTGCTTGGCCTATAAATTAAATTTATTCATTAATTCATCACTTAATCTATTTAACATTTTAATTATGTACCTTGGTGAATTAGAGTTCAAGAAGGCTGCAGGAACTGCAAAGAAATTAATCAACAACGTACCTACGTAGTCGAGGAACCAAATCGGGGGAAAAATTGAATGAGATATAAGAAGACCAGGTCAAAGAAGTTACATGTTAGTGGGATAGTTAGCATGGTTGTTGGTGATGCAGATAGTGAGTAGTGGATGCAAGCAGATGTTGTAAGAACTCATTCGGGGAACCAAGTCAGAAAGGGTCTCCAACAATCACTCAATCCAAATCAGGCTCCAAAAGCTCTCGATTTTTACAGTAAACTTTCTACATAATTTTTCAAGCTTCCATTTTTATTTTTCATGTTTTCGAATTTCGAGTATATGTTTCCAGCTTATGTTCTTGTAGTTCCTCTGCGTTTCCAGAAATGTATTTTCATGTTTTTATTGTAGATGTTCGTTCGTATTTCATAATATTAAATTTAAATATTATTATTATGGAGTATTTTTTTAGTCAATTTTTCTTTAGCGTTAAACCGGAGAAACCAAAACTGACGGTGGAGCCGGAGCTCGTAATCGTTTTTGGTAGAAGTTAGATTTTTTTTTTTCATTTTTGGCACGATACGTACCTCGCACGCACGCAAAAGTCCGAGCCAAACAATGACATAAACAATAATATCCAGTGCCATATTAGCAATAACCAACTTTTAGAATAAAAATGATTTAACAGTTAAAAATATCAACGTGTTGCACTAACGGTGTGTTTGGATGTCTAAAAAATAAAATTTGGAATTGGATTTAGATTTGGAATTGGATCTGGATTTTAAAATCTATGGAATTGAAATTCCATTTTGTGTTTGGCAAAAAGTTAAAATATATTTTGGAATTTGATATTATAAATTTTGGATAAATGATATTTTATAAAAATTTTAAAAAAAAATTAAAATATATAAGTAAAGTATATGAATTTATTATTAAAAATAATTTTATTGCTTTATAAACTCAAATCCCGTGAAATCCGACCAATTTTGTCAAGATTTCACATAACTAATTGAAATCTCATCAAATCCCACCAAATACCAATCCCGTTTTGAAATCTCAAGTTGCCAAACCGTGAAACGGTATTTCCAATTCCAAATCCCACCAAATTCCGTTCAATTCCCGTGATCCAAACACAGTGTAAAGGATAATTTTGACAACTTAAAGGTCTAAAACCTCAAAATATGTCAATTTTAACCATAGGAATCGAATAATTGTCCCTAAGAAATTTGTGATCTTAATATTGGCTGCTGTATATGAAACCTCATATGTCCCAATGTGAATTAATGTATTGAATGATTTTGAAATTTATTAAGGTTGTATTTAGATTGAATGAAACATATCTATAAAAAAATATTTAAGGGAAGAGTGTTCAATGAATCCATTTAGTATACTTTAAAATTCATTATATTTAATTATTATTTGATAAAAAAATTTCAATATATAAAGAAGCATTTCAAATCTAGGAATTTCATATTTTAAAAAATACCCAATGTTGGAAATGTGTTGGGTTAAACATGCATGAGTGAGAGTGGTATTCGGATGGTAGGATGGGAGATCTCTTAGAAAGTTCTAGTACGTCAAACTGCTAATGTTGCGTTGCTTGATCTGGTTGACTAGGTGGGCCGTAAAATAGGGGCACTGAAAGGAATTTTATTTCTTGAAATTTCGGCCCTTATATTAATTGATATTATTTGATTTTTCTTTCTAGACAAGTTAAGATATTTGGTAAATAGTGTTTGAATATTTCGAATATCGTAAGATATATATTTGCCATGTTAAAATCTTGTTTTGATAAGGTAATTATTAGATATAATATTATTCGATATTATCAAGATATGATTTGCTAGATTTAATAGAGTTTTATTCATACTTAAACATGTTTCCTTATTCATGTAGGACTCTATCTAAGGAAACCTTCAAGACTTGGATTCCAATCTATAAAAGAAGTGTTTCACGCACAAGAAAGGTACGGCTTCAGACGTTCAATCCGCTGCTCAATCTCTGAAGAATTCTGTTGAAGAATTTGAAGAATCTGAAGCAAGGTTTTGAAACCTTCGTTGTAGTTTGTCCCCGTGTTTCCGTTCGTGTTGAAGACATCAGAGACAACACTGTGGGAACTGTGTTGTTGAAGATATTTTGTGTTTCTTCAATTTAGGCTACGGGAGTTTCATCTATTGTTTTTACTCTGATTTATTTAGGATGCAAGTTTGATTTCTCAACTTGTTGAGAAATTTAGGATTTAATAATTTTTCATAAAATCACTAGGATTACTTTGTAAGAATGATCTTACGTTTACTTGTGATATTTAGCCCTAAGGCACCCGCACGAGTTTTTATACTCGTGCAAAATTATTTACTTGTGTTTTATTTACGCTTTAAATTTTCGCTGCACTGTGTTGTTTGTGATGTTACAACACGAAGTACAACACTGCCTATTTTACATAATGAAACAAGTACACCGTTTCTTTCACGTGGCATCAGAGCCACCACTTGACTTTACTAAGTGAGTTCCTGGTTTGTGTTACAGGTTAGTTATGGATACTCCGTACACAAGTGCAATTCGTCCACCTATTTTGGATGGGACAAATTACGGCCCTTGGAAATTGAAGATGAGCATATACATTCAATCTATTGAGTCCAGGGTCTGGCAACGTGTTCTTGATGGTTGGACACCATCTATGAGAGATGATGATGTACCTGGATCAAAGCCAAGAGCACAATGGACAGCCAATTAAAATACTGCGGCTATTTATAATGCAAAAGCTCTTAATGCTATTTTTAACCTATGTTGATATAAACATGTTTAATCTAATTGGTACTTGTGTTTGTGCAAGGGATGCTTGGGAAAAACTTCAAACTCATTATGAAGGCTCGGAAAGTGTCAAAAAGACAAAGATGCATCTCATAACCTCAAAATTTGAGAAAATGAGAATGGTGGAATCAGAGACCATGATGGAATATAATGGAAGACTGAAGAGCCTTGCAAATGAAGCATCTGTTCTTGGTGATCCTATTTCGAACGAGAGACTTGTGTCCAAAGTGCTTCGTTCTGTCCCCAAAATATTTCACATCAAAGTTTGTGCTATAGATGAATCCAAAGATACATCTATAATGGGTTTGGATGAGTTGATAAGTTCTCTTCGCACATATGAGATGGAGATGGAAGCCAAAGATGATACTAAATGTAAGTCTATTGCCTTTCAAGTATCTAATGATGTTTACAATGATTTTTCTGAAGTTCAACAGGAAGTAAAGGAATCTGATCTTGAAGAAAATTCTATTTCCTTGATTTCGAAAAAATTCACTGATTATCTCAAGGTAATGAAAGAAAAGAAGGATGTGAAAGGTTCACAACCTTCGAAACTTCCTAAACTGCCTACTTCAAAGAAGCCTCAAAAGCCAGTTAATACTCGAGGACCTCGTCAAAGGTACGAAGGTAAGATTCAGTCCTCAAGTAAAAGTTTTGATAATGTTTAATGCAGGGAATGTAAGGGATATGGACACTATGAATATGAGTGTGTCAATCGCTTTCGAAAGGTATGAATGTTTCTCTGAGTGATGATGATTCTAAATGAGAACAGGAAAAGGCTGAACAGGCAGATCTCATATCTTTTACTGCTTTGTTGGAAAGTAAGAAAAATTTTCAGATTAATTCACTTGGTGTTGGCTCCGGTGTTGCAACACCTAGACGCAACACAGTTCAAAAATCTGTATGTTTTGTTGCTTCTAACCTTGATAATTCCAGTGATCATGAAGAACAGATAGCAGAAAAATATACTCTGGAAGGTATACAGACACTCTATGAGAAGTTGTACTGTGATTGGATCAAGAGGAATCAGTTGAGCACAACTCTCTCTAAAGAGAATACTGAATTAAAAGTTGTTGTTGCTAGACTGGAGGTTCTCATGAGTAAGAAAAATCTAGAATTAGGGTTGCTGAATTCGAAACTTAAAAAAGCAAAAACAACACTTGCTAAATTTAATTCCAGTTCAAGCAAACTTGATTCTCTCTTGACTATGGGTAAAAATGATAAGTTTGTCCTTGGTTTTATAGAAAGTGTTTTTGAAACTGGTGAATCTTCCAAATCACCAGTGTTTGTGAAGGAAGGTGATGATTCCTTGAACCAACCTTCAGTGGCTTCCCAAGGTAAGAAACCTATACCGGAGAAAAGTGTTCTTGTCCCAAAGCCAAAAAAATGGAAGCGTCCTTTTGTGTGTCATTATTGTCTCAAACTTGGTCATATCAGGCCTTTTTGTCGTAAGCTGAAGAATGACTATATTTTGTGGGAATCTAAACAGGTGTTGCCTCCCGTGTTGCACAACACCAAGCACAACAGTGGCAGAAAAAGGCCCACTGTGAAGAAAGTTTGGGTACAAAAATCTGATGTTAAAAGTTTTGTTATTTATACTTCCTTGAAAGCTAACACTGCAGGAAATTGGTACTTTGATAGTGGAAGCTCTCGGCATATGACATGATTGAAAGAACACCTCACGGACTATATTGAACAAAATGGTGGAAGAGTGACCTATGAAGGTGGTGCAAAAGGAAGAATTGTTGGCAAAGGAACACTCAATGTGGAAGGGTTTTCAAAGCTTCATAATATGTTAATGCAAATTTAATTTCAATTAGTTAGCTGTGTGATGATGACTTACATGTGAAATTTGATAAGAATACTTGTGAAGTTTTTTATAATACTAATCGATGTATTATGATAGGTACAAGATCAGTTGATAATTACTACCAACTCGGTGAGAAATTGGCATGTAAACACTCAAAGGTTGATGAGTTTAGTCTATGACACCAAAAGCTTGGACATGTGAATTTTAAGACTTTAAAAAATTTGAGTAAGTTTGAAGTTGTCATAGGTATTCCAAATCTAAAGTCTGGTGTTCCATATGTTTGCGGTGCATGCCAAAAAGGTAAGCAAACCCGTGTTTTGAACCCCGTGTTACAACACTATGGGACAACACGGTGTCTTGAACTTTTGCATATGGATTTGATGGGTCCCATGAAAGTCAAAAGTTATGGAGGTAAAAAGTAATCTTTGGTATGTGTTGATGATTTTTCTCGTTTTACATGGGTGATATTTCTTAGAGACAAATCAGACACTTTTGATGTTTTTAAGAAGTTGTTTACCAAGATTACTAACCTACATACTTTGACAGTAGCAAGGATCAGAACTGATAATGGAAAGGAATTTGAGAACTCATCTTTTTCTTCTTTGTGTGATAAGAAGGGCATTTCACAAGAGTTCTCCGCTCCAAAAACTCCTCAACAAAACGGAATTGCCGAAAGGAAGAATAGGGCGTTGCAGGAGATGGCTAGGGTGATGATGAGCTCAAAAAATATCTCCAAGAGATTTTGGGCAGAAGCATTGAACACAGCTTGCCATATTTTCAATCGTATTTATTTGAGAAGTGGTTCTTCGATGACTTCTTATGAAATCCTCATGGAAAAGAGGCCAAATATCAATTATTTTCATATTTTTGGCTGTGTATGCTATGTTTTAAATGATATAAATCACTTAGCAAAATTTGATTCCAAGAGTGATAAGTGTTTGTTCCTTGGTTATTCTACTAATAGTCGTGAATATAGGATGTATAACCTTAGGACCAGAAAAATTATGGAATCCTTTAATGTTGTTTTTTTATGATGGTGCAGATCTCAAAGGAAAAACTGCTGAAGATGATATTGAAGGCTTGCTGGAAATTCCTCTCGAAGAACACAGTGTTGTCCCGGATGTTACAACACCAAACATAACACTGGTTCCTTCAGAATCTGTTCATGAAGAAAATTCTCAAAATGATGAGGAATCTGAAGTATCTACTGAAAAGGACATTCCAAGCAAGATACAAAAGAATCATCCATCATCACAGATTATTGGAGATGTTCATGGAACAAGGCAAACCCGAGCTAAGGACAAAGTTAACTACCGCAAGATGGTTGGGTTAGTATGCATGAGTTTCGTGTACTCACAGGTAATGCATTCTTGTTTTGTCTCCAATATTGAACCCAAGAATGTCAATGATGCTTTGAATGATGAATTTTTGGTAAATGCCATGCATGAGAAACTTGAGAAATTTGTCCGAAATGATGTGTGGTTTTTAGTTCCACCTCCTGATCATGGTAATGTCATTGGTACAAAATAGATTTTCAAAAATAAAACCGATGAATCAGGAAACATCATTAGAATAAATCAAGGTTGGTTGCTCAAGGGTATACGCAGGTTGACGGGGTTGATTTTGATGAGACCTTCGCTCCTGTTGTCCGCATTGAGTCAGTCCGACAATTGCTAGATATTGCATATCATATGGGTATAAAACTTTACCAAATGGATGTAAAAAGTGCGTTTCTGAATGGCATTTTAAATGAGAAAGTGTATGTGAAGCAACCCAAAGGCTTTGAGTATCCACACTATTTGGATCATGTTTACAAGTTGAAGAAGACACTTTATGGCTTGAAGCAACCTCCACGAGCTTGGTATGGTAGGTTGACCGAGTATTTACTCAAAACTGGCTTCAAACGAGGTGAGGTTGACAAAAACATTTTTATACAAAAGGCCAAAGGTGAAATTCTTATTTGTCAAGTTTATGTGGATGACATTATCTTTGGTGCTTCTTCTCAAAAGCATGTTGATAGTTTTGTTGAATGCATGTCTTCTACGTTTGAAATGAGCATGGTAGAAGAATTAACTTACTTTCTTGAATTTCATGTTAAGCAATCAAGTAGTGGTATTTTTCTGTATCAAAGTAAGTATGCAAAGAATTTGGTGAAAAAGTTTTGCAAAGAGAATGTTAAGAACATGAAAACTCCAATGGGCTCGAGTGAAAAATTGGGAAAAAACAATGTTGCGGCTGGTGTTGACAACACCATGTATCGCAACATGATAGGGAGTCTTTTGTATTTGACTACTAGTCGCTCTGATATCATTTTCAGTGTGTGTTTATGTACAAGGTACCAATCTGATCCAAAATTAACCCATTTAAAAGCTGTTATGAGAATTTTGAAATATGTTTTGGGTACATTGGATTTGGGATTATGGTATACAAAGGAAACCAACACTAACCTTATAGGTTTTAGTGATGCTGATTGGGCTGGTGATGTTAATGATAGAAAGAGCACTACGGGTGGGTGTTTTTATCTTGGCAATAATTTGGTCTTATGGTATAGTCGTAAGCAAAATTGTGTATCACTTTTGACTGCTGAATCTGAATATGTGGCAGCCGAAAGTTGTTGTACACAACTTCTTTGGATGAACCAAATGATTGAATATTATGGTTTTAAGAGTGAACCCCCCATTGTTTATTGTGATAATTCGAGTGCTATTGATATATCAAAGAATCCAATTTAACACTCACGCACAAAACACATTGACATTCGTCATCACTTTATTCGAGATTTGGTAGAGAAAGGTATAATTCGAATGGAGTTTGTTGAAACCAATAACCAATTGGCAGACATTTTTACTAAAGCTTTAGATTATGAGAGATTCTCAATCCTTCGGAGGTCTCTCAGCATGTGTGCATTATAATTCTTTGCATGTGTTGTCCTTGGTGTTACAACACCACCGACAACACTATTGTTTTTCTTGTCATGCATTTTTAGGATTTTAGGCATTCTGCACTCACTCTGTTATGTGTAGTGTTTAAATCTCTGTTACATTAATTCAATTAATGCCAAGTTTTTATACAAAATTATTTAAAAGCACATTGACCCTTTTGCTTTTGAACTCTGACTAAATCACTAAGTAGTTGAGGGATGTACGTGTATTTCATGTTCTTGTTCCATGTGAAATGTGATTTCGCAAATTCAGTGTTTAGCTTTTTAATGAAGTTTATTGACCAATTTCATAAATACATACTTTATCAAAGATCGGAAGAAAATGGAAAAAAGCTACCTAATTGAGTCCAATGAAGACTGTTCTTTTAGTATGCAGGCTACCACTTATGGAATTTTTCTGAAAAATAAGGGTAATCAAGTGTGAAAGTTTCAAATACTTTTGAAAAACTTTGGTGTTGTTGATGATGTTGCAACACGAGAGGCAACACTACACTTGTAAACATATCTTGTTCTTGTGATTGCATTTTATTTTATGTTACATTTTGTTTAGGCATAAAATAGGTCATGCATATGCATTTTTTTGCTAATAGGGTTCTGTTTTTGGTAAGGTTCTAAATAGACAAAATTCCATGAATTACCCTATTTACTACAAATTGAACTTTTTTGTGATTGATTTTTGTTTCAGTGGAGTTAAGCTGATGTGGTGTTAATCCTGGAATATTAGGGCTGAAATATATATCTTGGATTATTGCCTTAATTATGGGATTTGATCTCTTAATCTCGGTTTTTAATTTGTGGTCGTTAGGAAAGTTACCGTTAGTAACTTGGAGAGATAAGGAGATCAGGGTAATTATGAGGTTGTTAGGAAAATATTACCATTTGTGATAGGATTCCTTTATATATTTGTTTCCTTTGTTATCGGGCTTTATCATCTTCTCAAAACTCTCTACTCTTGATTATTTTTTCTGTAAACCCTACCTCTATTTCACTCCAAAATTATTTTTTCAATGGCAGGCTTTGATCCTCAAGATATAAGAAGCGAGATGGGTCATGAGAATCCTGATGTTGCCTCCAGTGTTGCAACACCGGAAAACCCATCCACGGCTTCTTCTCTGCCGAACATTTCAGTTCCCATGGAACCCGTTCCTCTAGTTGTTCTTAAGCTCGGCGAACCTGGGAACGCCATTGATCTTAAAAATCCTCCGGATTTTTTTGTCCTGAACCGAGTTCATCCAACTCCACCGATGGCTTGCCGATCGAAGAGGCAAGATGGGTATAACCCTGATTTTACCCAGTCCAAAAGATTTTACAAGGTTCCTCGTATCTCCATGGCCGAAGATGATCGTAGATCTGGTGATGACTCAGAGGATGCTGATTACGAGTTTGTTGCTCGCAAAAAACCCTCACCCACCGATGCCTCTGCCTCCGCTCCAACTGATGAAACTGTTTCTGAGAGCAGTGATTCAAGCTCTTCTGATGAGGCACCTCCTCTCTCTCAAACCAAGCAAGCAGTTGATGAATCTTCCAATCCTATGGAAACTCAAGAAAATTTTTCTGAGGAAGATGCCACGTTGGCACAAATTTTGGAAAGCCTTAAGCAAGGTAAGGCTACTTCGTTTGTTCCTCCCTCTACTCATCTCTCCGATGATGAGCCTGATACTGAGATGATGGAGGAATTTAACTTGGGCAAAGTACATCAAGATGCGGTTCCTTTCTCCTTATCATCTTCTTCTGACTCTGCTGCAAGTTAATCTGATAAAAGTGTCGATATTGAAGATGAAGATAGATCTGATGATGGTTCCAGCATGGATGCTGAAGAAGAGTCTCTAGAGGAAGAGGTTGTTTCTGCTGATGAAGCCAGTGTTGCTGTTGATGTTGTCAACACCACAGACAACACTGCTGTTGATGGATATGATATGGAGAATGCTCACTCTCTCCAATTTTACTCTGGTGATGCTGCTGCAGTTTGGTCTCTCTATGTACACAGAGGTATGTGGGATGAGAATAATATAGATGTGTAATCCTACTGCAGGTATTATTTGACTGATTTTTTTAAAGCTTCGGAAGCTTTATTCCACTGTGAGTGCTGTGATACCCTACTGTAAGAGGGTCATTCTGGAATTTTATGCTAATCTAACTTCAAGCATTGAAGATCCAAAATCTGCGAAGTATGGGTTGGTATAACTTCGGGGCAGGTTGTTTGAGTTTACTCCAGCCGTGATCAATTCTCTTTATTCCACCCCGGAATTTTATGAAGGCCACCCTCCAGACATAAATGAAGTCATTTCTATTCTCACGGGTGGTATGGTCAAGAAGTTCACTGAAATTTTTTTTGCAGCTAAAATCACGTCATTTTACTCTGTGCTGCACAAGACAGCCGTAAGGAATTGGATGCCCTCGTCAAACTCTACCGTGATTACAAGGCCCCAGGCGTTCGTTCTTCATGCCATTGGGACTGGGAATCCTTTCAATTTTGGGAAGCTGGTATTCAAGACCGTGCTCCAGTTTGCTGATGGAGGTCTCAAATCTACCAAGCTACCGTTCCCATCCTTGATCTATGGCATTTTGGAATCTCAAGGGTTCATACGCAACATCACTAAAGAGTTAACTGATCAACCTGACGAGTTGAAGATCGCATTTGCACTTCTAAAAGGAAATAGGAAGATTGATCTTCCTTGGAGTGAAGTTAGTCACAATGCTGCTGTTGATCCTGCTGATGTTTCACCCGGTGTTGCCAACATGGGTGAAAACACTGAAGAAATAGTGTCTCTATCCACTCCCTTGGAATTTATCACTGCTACTATTCAGCTCTTAATGACTCGTGCTGAGGATAAAATTGCTCAAGCTCAGGAAGACATTGCCTTCTATAGAACGGTCTTGGCTGATTGTCGAAGACAACTTGACATTTTTGGCCAAACAGGGGGAGATAGTGCACAAGCTGATTAAGCTGGTCCATCTGGGACTAAAAATGATGATGAGGAAGCTACTGATCCAGAGGGTTCACATAGTGATAGTGATCGGTTTTAGATTTTGCTTCTTCCCCTAATTTTTTCTTCGCTTCATCCTTTTGTTTAATATAACTATTTTTATTTCCTCAAATTATGTGCTTATTGATCTATTATATTCAAACTAGGCTAACACCTTCTAACCCTCTTATGCTCTGATAGAATCCCTAACTCATGGTTCGTTTTATCCTTGGTGTTGCCAACACGAGGGACAACACTTCAGGGAGAGACTTACAATTCAGGGGGAGAAGAATTTTTAAACTCAGGGGGAGTTTATGTTTATTCTTACTTGTGCGTTGTTTTGTCCAGAAAGCAAAAAGGGGGAGATTGAAAGGAATTTTATTCCTTGAAATTTCGGCCCTTCTATTAATTGATATTATTTGATTTTGCTTTCTAGACAAGTTAAGATATTTGGTAAATAGTGTTTGAATATTTCGAATATCGTAAGATATATATTTGCCATGCTAAAATCTTGTCTTGATAAGGTAATTATTAGATATAATATTATTCGATATTATCAGGATATGATTTGCTAGATTTAATAGAGTTTTATTCATACATAAACATGTTTTCTTATTCATGTAGGACTCTATCTAAGGAAACCATCAAGAATTGGATTCCAATTTATAAAAGAAGTGTTTCACGCACAAGAAAGATACGGCTTCAGACGTTCAATCCGCTACTCAATCTCTGAAGAATTCTGTTGAAGAATTTGAAGAATCTGAAGTAAGGTTTTGCAACCTTCGTTGTTGCTTGTCCCCGTGTTGTCGTTCGTGTTGAAGACATCAGAGATAACACTGTGGGAACTGTGTTGTTGAAGATATTTTGTGTTTCTTCAATTTAGGCTACGGAAGTTGAATCTATTGTTTTTACTCTGATTTATTTAGGATGCAAGTTTGATTTCTTAACTTGTTGAGAAATTTAGGATTTAATGATTTTTCATAAAATCACTAGGATTACTTTGTAAGACTGATGTACGTTTACTAGTGATATTTAGCCCTAAGGCACCCTCACGAGTTTTTATACTCATGCAAAATTATTTACTTGTGTTTTATTTACGCTTTAAATTTCCGCTGCACTTTGTTGTCTGTGGTGTTACAACACGAAGTACAACACTGCCTATTTTACATAACGAACCAAGTACACCGTTTCTTTCATACATTACACCTTAACAGGTAATATTGTATCTCTGTTGAGGACAAGGCCGGCGGTAAGGAAAGAATAAGACTGATCTCGAAGGGATATGAGACATCACCAATAGTAAGACACACCTCTCTCTAGACTCATGAGCTTAACAACTTGACTCATCTGCGCTGCCATAATTATAAGAAAATTAAATAAAGTTTCACCTTAGCTAACAACTACAACATTTGGCATAGTGGTAAACGCTTGATCTAAACAGAATGCAACCAAATTCATACATTGAAAGATCAAAAAGAAGATCATAAGTTAATAAAAACATATCTTTATTGGTATGATGTCTTTCGGATGAAATTCAAAAAAAAAAACCATGAGACTTACCAAAAGTTGACAATATCATACCATGGAGATATGATTGTAAAAGGATCATTATATATAAAGTACTATTACATAATTATAAGATCACAATAGGTCATGGATGGATCATTGTTTCATTGTTTCATCAAATGATCGAACAATTAATTTAATTTAGTTGCCTCGTCAAATTAAAGAAATATTTGGATTAATGATTGATAGTGTAGAATTGGTTTCATTTGAACCCTCAACTTTGGACTAATGTTGTCTGTGATGTTACAACACGAAGTACAACACTGCCTATTTTACGTAACGAACCAAGTACACCGTTTCTTTCATACATTACACCTTAACAGGTAATATTGTATCTCTGTTGAGGACAAGGCCGGCGGTAAGGAAAGAATAAGACTGATCTCGAAGGGATATGAGACATCACCAATAGTAAGACACACCTCTCTCTGGACTCATGAGCTTAACAACTTGACTCATCCGCGCTGCCACAATTATAAGAAAATTAAATAAAGTTTCACCTTATCTAACAACTACAACATTTGGCATAGTGGTAAACGCTTGATCTAAACAGAATGCAACCAAATTCATACATTGAAAGATCAAAAAGAAGATCATAAGTTAATGAAAATATATCTTTATTGGTATGATGTCTTTCGGATGAAATTCAAAAAAAAAACCATGAGACTTACCAAAAGTTGACAATATCATACCATGGAGATATGATTGTAAAAGGATCATTATATATAAAGTACTATTACATAATTATAAGATCACAATAGGTCATGGATGGATCATTGTTTCATTGTTTCATCAAATGATCGAACAATTAATTTAATTTAGTTGCCTCGTCAAATTAAAGAAATATTTGGATTAATGATTGATAGTGTAGAATTGGTTTCATTTGAACCCTCAACTTTGGACTAATGTTGTCTGTGATGTTACAACACGAAGTACAACACTGCCTATTTTACGTAACGAACCAAGTACACCGTTTCTTTCATACATTACACCTTAACAGGTAATATTGTATCTCTGTTGAGGACAAGGCCGGCGGTAAGGAAAGAATAAGACTGATCTCGAAGGGATATGAGACATCACCAATAGTAAGACACACCTCTCTCTGGACTCATGAGCTTAACAACTTGACTCATCCGCGCTGGCACAATTATAAGAAAATTAAATAAAGTTTCACCTTAGCTAACAACTACAACATTTGGCAAAGTGGTAAACGCTTGATCTAAACAGAATGCAACCAAATTCATACATTGAAAGATCAAAAAGAAGATCATAAGTTAATGAAAACATATCTTCATTGGTATGATGTCTTTCGGATGAAATTCAAAAAAAAAATCATGAGACTTACCAAAAGTTGACAATATCATACCATGGAGATATGATTGTAAAAGGATCATTATATATAAAGTACTATTACATAATTATAAGATCACAATAGGTCATGGATGGATCATTGTTTCATTGTTTCATCAAATGATCGAACAATTAATTTAATTTAGTTGCCTCGTCAAAGTAAAGAAATATTTGGATTAATGATTGATAGTGTAGAATTGGTTTCATTTGAACCCTCAACTTTGGACTAATGTTTTTATAGGGATCCGTATTTCAAGAATTTTAATTGGAACTCTCTCTTTCCTAGTACGATTATTGTCAAGTTTTCAAAATAATGCAACTTGAATTATATCGATCGGACTTTCCTCATGCATGTATCAGATTTTATTTTATTTTTCTTTAAAAAAAAAAAAAGAAATTTCCATTGAAGGTCAAATCAACATTGTCCAATCCCTTAGATGTCAAAGTTTAGTTATTTCACCTTAAAGGTCAAATCTACATTGTCAAATTCCCTCGTGTTTTAATTAGTAGTGTAGGTTTTATACAAGACGATATATTTGTAAAATGAATTATCTTGATTCATATATATATATATATATATATTTGATATTATGAGCACCCATGATATGCACTTTTGTGTGCACCGCCGACATGACATTCTCTACATCCAATATTAGGTGAACGTCATATTAGCAGGTGCACATATAAGTGCAAATGATAGGTGCTCACTATATCAAAACTCATATATATATATATATATATTTATTTATTTATTCGTAAGAAAGATTGATTTGATTCACAAATAGATTAAAAATAATATTTTGAGATAAAAGTAAAAAAATTTGATAAGTCGGGTCGAGCTTGATATTCGTCTCACAAAATAACTTACGTGATGATCTCATAAGAGTTTTAGGGCATGATTGGTATGTTAGAATGAAATAAGGAAGGAATGAAATCAACTTTGGAATGGAATGACAATAGGAATGAAATGATATTTTTATATCAATCCAATGATTGGTATCGAAAAAAATGAAAATGAATGGAATGAAATTATTTTAATAATCAAATATCTTTAAGCAAAAAATAAAATAAAATAATGACTATTCATATGTGTTGTTGTTGTTGTTATTATTATTATTAAATAATAAATTAATAATATGATAAAATTATTCTATTTAATTTAATTTAACTTATATATTTATATGAATAATTTTTAAAATATTTTTTAATACAATAATATTTTTAAAATAATAAAAATAATTAATTATTATAATAATATAATTATTATTATTTTATTAATATTAGTTATAAAAATAATAATAAATAATATAATATATTTTTTTATTATAATAATAATATATTAAAAATATTTTTTAATTAATATTTTATAAATAAATATTAATAAATAAATAAATAAATCATAATACTAATCAGGATTTATACGTGTAAATAATTATTATACATAATAGTAAAATCATTATATAATAATTTGTTGTTTTATACATAATATTATTATTATTATTATTATTATTATTATTATTATATATGGTTAAATGGTTAGAAATAAACTAAATATAGAAGAAAATATTTTAAAAAAATAAAAAGTGGGAGTGGGAATGATCATTCCATCCATTTTTGGATGGGTTCATGAGAATAGTCATTCCCATGGGAATGATCATTCCCATTTCATTATGTTTTGACTTTTTATCTTTTTTTCAAAATACTTACGCAACGTTAGAAAATAAAAATGTAACACTAAAAAACGCTGAAATGACGTCGAGAAATATGAACGTGTACGGTGCCACATGATCAGTGTTCTATAGAAAATGACAAAAAAAAAAAAAAACCAAAACACAACCTATCTAACAGAAACAAAACCATAATTTGAATACTTACTGGATCAAAACACGAAATACATAAACTCAAATAATTAATTATAATTGTTTGTTCACCGTAAAAAATCTATACTTGGCAAAAAGAAAATATTAGTCATGAAAAACAAGTGAATAGTTATCCAAGAATTTCCCCCGCCATAAGTTATATATAATATAATTAATTAACACAGGATATATTCCACGTCCATTTCGACTCTAAAGAGACACTAAACAGCACTAAAAGAATTAATAAAGTATATCAGTATATATAATCCACTTGGCGAAAGTACATCTGCACACTGAAATTTAATTTATCCTAAACAGTAACCTTAATTATGTATTGTAAAATATTAAGTAAAACATCAATCATAGCAATTCGTGTATTAGTCTATTAGATCTAAGTAAGTGAACATAATACGTACAAAGCACTTTACGTTAATTATGGGAATTAATTAAAGTATTAATGCGGTATCATTAATTAAATTTAACTACGACAACCTAATTGTCAAGCTTATGTTTTTCAGATGATATCATGCCCCAATGTCGTATTAGTTGAATAAAGTTATTAATTAGTTTAGGTAGTTAATTAAATATTTTTTTTGTTTACATTGCATCATGCCCTAAGTTATGATAATGTTTACAATTAAATAAATACTTCTTGTCCGATGCACAGCACTATCAACATTTTCTGAATAAATGTATTTTTTAGTATCTTGTTTATAGAAAGATCTATGTTAGGTCGTGTCTATCAAATACAAATAAATTCGATCTCCTAAAATTTTAGTTTTTTTTTTTCATTGTACTATTTTAAACGCAAAACTACTAGGTTTAATTTAAACTAGTCGTACCGCACACGCATTGTGTGTGTAATGTTATATATAAATATTATGTTCTATGTATATATAATATAAATTTATTTTTTTCAAGTATTTGATTTATTTTTATTTTTTTTTTGCAATTGATAATTTTGCATGTTTTTTTTTTTAAAATAAAATTAAAAGTTAGCATATCAAGAGACCACTAAGGTGCTCTTGCTTTATATATAGTATGGAAGTATAGATGTGAAATTAAGAAGAAAAGTTTTAACATTCCATTTTTCAAAATAAATAGAAGCAAGTTTATATTCGATACAGTGTTATACAAATATTAGAAATTAAAGGGATTATTAATAACCTAAAACTATGAAAATAACTTTAATGAACTGATATATCATTTCAAATTCTTTCACTATGATAGTGTGCTTGAATGAAAATATTTGAATATGTGAATTTCAAAATCCTTTCAATATTTGGATGGATTTTAAATCTATCTCACCCTGAACTAATGTAAAATATAACGATAATTGTGATGGTTTTAGAATTCAGATGAGTATCATTTCAAATTCATTCTCAAATTAAATTTCTTCATCCAAATCAAACCCTATAAGAATCACGGCTTACAGAAAAATATTAATAATTTATTTTTAAAATTTTAAAAAAAAACTGTTAAAATATAATACACATGTTTCATGCAATTGGGTCGATGTAGTTTGAATATAATGATTGGGTGTGGTTGTTCATAGCCCAAACCTATTACTGACCGAAGTTAGAATGGGCTTAAGAATGCTTGAATCCATCTGTTGGTATAAACTGAAAGCCCACTTTCGTTCATAGTCGTCTAGACGGGTGGATGAAGCCCAACTTATCAAGATTGTATTGCATTTGCATAAGAAACAAAAAGTTCATCTATTGATCAACTTAAAATAGACAGCAAAATTGTATTTTTGATCCTACACGTTTGTTCTTTAGCAGTTTTGGTCATTTATGCTATTGAATTTAAGTATTAATTATGTATCTTTGGATTCTTGACAAATATACTCTTATTCATCGAAAATGTAATGTGAAACTACGCACGTCAGCACTGCAAATACAATCACATTAGCACAACCTTCGGAAAAAAAAAAAGTTAGCGAATAAACTGAAATTTGATAATATATAGAAACATACCTACCATGGTGGGCTTCAGCCTAATCTTGGTCCTAACTGGTATATATGGTCATGGATTTTAGGAATTATAGTCATTTAGCTTAAGTTATATACATAAATGTATATGAGTTTTAAATAATCTTTTTTTGGGTTTAGTCTATTTGGTTGATTCTCTCTCCAGGTACAATATATGTGGTTATCTTAATTATACTAGCAATCGTGGCACACGCGTTGCGTGTGCAATGAAACTGTGACAAACATGTTCAAGTGTAAATACATTTTCCCAAATAAATTTAATGCATTAAGATAAAATAACTAAAATATTTAAAACACATATATATACACACATCATGTAACTTTTAGAAAAGAGGTTGAACTAAAAAAAGTTGAAAATACAATCTTAATATATACATGTTCCACGAAATTAAATAAGCAATTTCTTTAGTTACACTTGAAAGAGATTTCTGCATTTCAATTTCTTAACTTAAACTTCCCTCAACTTCAATTTGGATTTTTGATGTGTGGACTTGTAGTAATTGTACGAACCTAAGAATAGTTGTTGCATAAAATTCAATGTCAACATGGTATAATTTTTAACAAAATAATAGATGAAAATCATTAACATACTCATCCACCAACAATAAAATTTCTAGAAAATTGTTCATATAAAGTAATTCTTACTAATTAAAAAAAAACTTGATAACATAAAATTTTAGTCTACTAAGAAGAAAAAAAACATTAAATCAAGTAGTCATGAATAGTATTTGAAAACTTGGAATTAAGACACCTACGAAAAGGAAACACACACAAAATATTAAAATGTGTAAATGGAGTAAAATTGTGACAAACGACAAAATAATAATAATTTCATTCTGAAATAAATAACATTTATAGTGTTTATCAATTGTGAAATCATACGAATAAAATTTATATTTATAAGCTAGCTTCAACTATACGTAATCAAACATGAAATTTAAATGTATAAATAATTAGACAGATACACATACATCGCTTTGACCGCAAATTTTTGCTACTATGCCTCGTAAAATTTTCAAAAAAAGAATCCAACTTTAGATGAATTTTTTTTCACATTTCAGAAATTTAAAGTAAAAAATTCTCAGAGATAAATCAATAAGAATAATATAAACTAATAGTATATGGAAAAGAATCATATTCAAACCGACGACGTGGGTTTGAAATCACGTTATGCTCTATTCATTAGCCAATAAATTAAAATTTCATCAAATTTAGTAACATATAATGGGAAAAAGGAGATATGTCCATATGTTAGAATTCAAAATCAAATATCCCAAATTACATTGAATTAATCATGTGTGACTTAAATAATCAAATATCCAACACTTTTAAGCACGATCAAATTTGTTGGTATTTAAAAAAAACACAGAATGAATATATAATAAAAAAAATGTAGAATACAATTGACTTCTAACACAAGGATGTGATGAGATTTGGAATTTGGTCTTTGTCAGGATACAGTTAGTTGTGGTAAGAAAAATAAAATGATCAATTATTAACTAAAATGGTGAGCTCACAGCAAGTCAATTTAAGCATTCATCTACAAAAATATGTACATATTCTAGCAAAGAAGTAGTATTTTTCCAAAATAATTTTATCACTCCTTCAATTGGCTAACGTGCTAACAAGAGGATGAACGTATGTTCAAATGTTATAAACGCTATACGATAAATGAAATTAATGAATATTAATTTTAGAAAAACAAAATGATCAAAAGATATATACAGTGAATAATGAATAAAGAAATCTAAAATGGAATAAAGGAACACAATTCTTATTTAAAAAACTTAAGAAAACAGCAAAGCAATAAAAAAATTAATTAAAAAATAAAAAATAAAGAACACAACTGAATCCATAAAAAAATCACTTACATGAAAGGAAGAAGTTTGGATATCTCCATTTTCGAGTTTTCAACAAATAAGATGTGGTAAAATGTATGTAAATATAAAGCCATATATATGCATAAATTTTTTTATATGCAATTCACAAACAAACAAAATATATTTGTTGACAAATATAATGTATGAATAAAATCATATACAATAAATCTAACTCAACTTAATTGACATTGTATCTCAAAATTCTAGTTTTACCTATTGAAAAGCTAGCATATAGATATAGAAGGCAAATACTAATGTCTTTTCACCATTTTCTTTAAAAATAATATTCTTTGTTTGTTCGGGTGAACAGAGGTAACGACAATATTCTTTTAATTATCGTTAATCCTAAGTCACGAAAGTATCATATAAATGTTGAAGGAAATGAAGCATTAAACTTAAATAACCTCCGTGCATCAACCAATGAGAGTGTATCACATGCATTCGTGAAAGCATAATAAGTACATGAACCAAAGATATGGTATCTCAAGCATGCATTAATTAAGGCATGAGAGAAACAGAGATCCCTGTTTTTACCTGCTTAATGGGAATCCAAAAGTTAGATTCAGTAAAGTGATGCTAATGAAGTAAATAATCACTATATTGTGTTGGTGACAAAGAAATTTACACAATCAGCTTATAATTAACGCATTTGAAAAAATTATTTTGTATGGGTAAATAGTTAAAATAAAAATAGATTAGACATCTTGCATGTTACACACATATTCAAATTGACCCAAAAGGGAAAAATACATTTAATATAACTATGATACAACTATGAAAAGTGTCTCAACAAAGGCATAAGATAACCTGAGGTCCATGTTGCTCGATCTACTCACCGGAGATTGGGGAATGAACTTGGGTAGATTGAATACTTGTAGTTAATTACCAAAAGGGAATAACTACTTTAAAGAGTAGCTCTATAATGAATACAAAAAATGCTTTTAATATACATGTGTAATTGCTGCGACATGCTGAAAAATATAGTAAGAAACAAATATTCAATGCATGCATGTACTTTATTAATAGTTTTTCGAATATATATATCAATTTCGGATATCATAAGGTATGATATACAAAATGACTTCAAGCATAACGTGTATGAAGCACACAAAATTCTACCACAAGGTATATCATAATCTTGATATAGTTTTTTTTAAAGAAAATTCTAAATAGTAGTGTTTAATGCAATTGAAATTAGTCAATTATTTTTGTTTAAGGAAATTTATCAGCCAATATTTTGAGTTCGGCTTTTACAAATCAATTAAACATATAAAGACTTTCAGACATCCTTTTCAACTATAATAATGGGGCGTTGGACATGAAGAAAAATAAAAAATATATATATGATGCTATATGTCTTTTTCTCTGTTAGAAAACAAATAACATTCATAAACCAAAGCAGTGGAGTGAAAATGTAAATTTGAATCTGAAACTACTACCTTTATTGAGTTTGAGTAACAAAAACTATTTGTTAGATATAAAATTTGAGAATGATATCTCTTAGCTAACAACCAAAAAATTATTATAATTTGATAGGAAGAACGAGTAACACGTACAAATGATTTTACTTAAGCTTAAGTAGATGACACGTCGATTCGGTGATAACTCTATGAAGCTTTAATAAGTTGGTGTTTGCACCTCTCTAAATCTTTGATCTCACTTTTTTCTCTGCTTCAGTGTTTCTCAAGTTTATCTGTTCAATTCTAGATTAAAAAAAAAAACTATATATGGTCATGGAAAAACAATAACTAAATAATTGAAAGTTATATGCATTTGCTGTTTGAAACTTTCAAGACAATAACCACTATAATTATCAGAACTCCATTTAACCAATGATGACGAAAGACCAAATTGGCGGTTTCTTTTGATTGAAATTGGCCTAACAAAACTTCCCATATACCCAGCCGTTTTCGTGAGGTAAACTTGGAATAGGAAATTTTTTTTAAGCAAACGTGGAATAGAACTGGTGTGGCAATACATACCAAAACAGTTATTAAATGACACTCAAACTTAATAAAATAGTAAGAGAATTAAGAGATATTTACTAAATCTATTGTACACTTTACATGTATTTGTATTTATCTAATTATATAGACTTAAAATATAAAAATATCAAATAATAAACAAATTAAGTTAAATTTAAAAATTATAAGGCTAACTTATTTTATTGAATAATATTAATATGATTTCTATTTTTTTTTATTTATTTTATAGGAATTTATTGAAAAGTTCTTTATTAGGGCATCCACAGTAGAAAAACTCCAACACGAGCTTTTTTGCACTTCTCATTCCGTCACATCATTGTCACGTCAAAAACAAAAAAAACATCATCTAACCCTTCACTATAACAAAAAACTCAAACAATTTTTTATGGACCCCACACTCGATTCAAATATATCAACTATCAATTTATAAATTTTATATATTTATATTTATACATACAAATGATGTATTTTTATTATGTTTTACTTAATTCTCAGAAAAATATAATTTTTATTAATTAAAAATATAAAATTTTTAGATTTTTATTATTAGATGTATTTTATCATTGATCGATTTTAAAAAATTAAACAGCTAGTTTAATAAAAAAAATTACAATGACTATACACACAATTTTAAAAAATAAAAACACAAAAAAAATGAAAGTAATAATTATAATAAAAATAAAAACTGAAAAACAAATGAAAAAACTCGATCAAAACACAAAAGTGTATATCTATCTACTTCTACTTATCTATTCCTATACTTAAAGCCAGAATAACTCAAATTGGGTCTGTTTCTTGCCCGTTGCCGGTAAGAAAAAATACACGCGGCATTTTTTTGTTCGACAACACGTGACCAGAGCAAACGTGTTGATATAAGAGTGGTGGAGATAATCGGTGGCTACCGCTTCTCTCGTCTCTTGTATTTCTTTGTGTTTTACTCTTTGTATTTTCTTCTCTCCACCGACCGTTCTGTGTTCTCCGCCTTTTGCTTCCTGCAGCCTTTGGTTTCCCACCACTTTCTCTGCGTTTTTCAATCGTTCGACCACCGTTCCAACAGTTTTGCGTCGTTTGGCTTCTATTTGGGACACGGAAACTTCATACGGGCAACAAGTTGCTTCGTCAATGTTTTTTTTTACCTTTGTTTTACTTGTATCTGTTGCATTTGTTTTGTTTACACTGATAAACTGTTAGGTGGCGGTAGGTGGAAGCTGGGAATATATATTAAATACTTTGCATTTAATTTGACGCGGTTTCTTCCTCCTATAAATTGGCTTCCATTCCTTCCGTTTTTATTATCCCATTCTTCTCTTTTTTTGTATTAACAAAGAGAGAAGAAAATAAAGAGAGAGAAAAAAAGAGAGTATTTTTTTTTCGGAGATCTCTTGTGAGTTAGAGAATTATTTCTCGGTAATACTCGGGGTTTGGGTGTGGTGAGATATAGTGTTTTGTATACACTTGTAATATTTCTCCGATTATAAATATTACAGCAGCTCCGTGGACGTAGCCTATATTGGGTGAACCACGTAAATCTTGATGTCCTTGTTAATTGTTTTTATTCCGCAATTATTATCGTCATGATCGTTCCGGCTTAATCCATAACAACTGGTATCAGAGCTGTTACGGTGTTCGGGAGCCTTGGTGAAAAATTTCTTAAAATTTTGAGTATGCTCTGTGGTTGCAGCTTTGTCTGATCTTCCACATCAGAAAAGATTTTTTGAAATTTTATTAAGGCAAGTGAAGCGATGGCCGGAAATGACGGATCGGGACCGGGAATCAATAAGTTCGACGGTACAGATTTTACGTTCTGGCGGTTACAGATTAAAGATTATCTGTATAGCAAGAAGCTACATCAACCTCTATCCGGGGTGAAGCCAGAAAAGATAGAGGATGATGAATGGGAGCTTCTTGACCGACAAGTGTTAGGGGTAATACGATTGACCCTAACAAAGAACGTGGCACACAACGTGGTGGAGGCAAATACCACGAAGGAGATGATGTCCATTTTGTCGGACATGTATGAGAAGCCATCAGCAAATAATAAAGTGTTCCTCATGAAAAAATTATTCAACTTAAAGATGGAGGAAGGTGCTTCGGTGGCAGCACACATCAATGAATTCAACACGATTGTTTCCCAACTAACATCGGTTGAAATTAAATTTGATGATGAAATTCAAGCACTTATTCTATTGGCGTCTTTGCCAAATGCTTGGGAGCCGATGCGGGCAGCGGTTAGCAATTTTGCTGGAAATGGAAAGTTACAATTCAATGATGTCAGAGATCGAATCCTTGGTGAAGAAGTTCGCAGGAGGGATTCGGGAGAAGCAACATCATCGAGATCTGCCCTAAATCTCGAAAACAGAAATAGGGGCAGGAGTAGCGAAAAAGGTTCTAACCGATGGCGTGGCAGATCCAAATCAAGATCTGGAAAAGACAAAAATAACTTTGAAAAGAAATTGAAGTGTTGGAGCTGTGGTGAAACTGGTCACATGAAAAAATACTGCAGATCACCCAAAAATAATGCAAATACTGTTACTGAGGGTGTACATGATGCCTTAGTACTATCCATGGAAAGCCCGGTTGATTCATGGGTAATGGATTCGGGAGCTTCATTTCATACCACCGGTGATCGTGAGGTATTCAATAATTACACTGCTGGTAATTACGGAAAAGTTTTCTTGGCAGATGGAAAACCGTTGGAAATAGCTGGTATGGGTGATATCAGTTTGAAAATGTCAAACGGATCCATCTGGAAGCTCAACAAAGTGAGGCATGTACCGAAGTTGACCCGAAATCTGATCTCAGTGGGACAGCTCGATGACGAAGGCCATAAAGTAACCTTTGGTGATGGCTCTTGGAAAGTGAGCAAAGGAGCCATGATTGTTGCTCGAGGAACGAAAACTGGAACCCTCTACATGACTTCCAGTTGCAGAGTCATGTTAGCAGCTGTGGATGCTGGAGCTAACTCAAGTCTATGGCACTGTAGACTTGGACATATGAGTGAGAAAGGAATGAAGATGCTCATGTCAAAAGGAAAACTACCGGAGTTAAAAACTGTCGAACACAAACTATGTGAAAGTTGTGTTCTTGGAAAGCAGAAAAGAGTGAGCTTTTCGAAAGGCGGTAGAGAACCAAAAGCAGCAAAGTTGGAGCTGGTTCATACTGACGTGTGTGGGCCATCTCCTGTGACATCTCTCGGAGGCTCACGATACTATGTCACATTCATCGATGATTCGAGCAGGAAAGTTTGGGTTTATTTTCTGAAAAATAAATCTGATGTTTACGAGACATTTAAAAGATGGAAATCCATGGTGGAGAATGAGACCAACTTGAAGGAGAAGTGTTTACGGTCTGATAATGGTGGAGAATATGAAGATTTTGAGTTCAAGAAGTATTGTGCACAGAACGGGATCAAGATGGAGAAAACCATTCCTGGTACACCTCAACAGAATGGTGTAGCTGAAAGAATGAACAGGACCCTGAATGAGCGAGCCAGGAGCATGAGATTGCACGCTGGACTGCCGAAATCATTCTGGACTGATGCAGTTAACACTGCAGCGTATCTGATCAACAGAAGACCTTCGGTACCACTTGATTGTAGAATACCAGAGGAGGTTTGGAGGGACAAAGGAGTAAACCTTTCGTTCTTGAAAGTGTTTAGTTGTCTCTCATATGTTCACATCGATTCAGCCAACAGAACGAAACTTGATCCGAAATCAAAGAAATGTTTCTTTATTGGTTATGGAGATAATGAGTTTGTTTATCGGTTCTGGGATGACCAAAATCGAAAGATTATTCGGAGCAGAGATGTCATTTTCAATGAGCAAGTTTTGTACAAGGACAAGTCAGACATTGCAGCAGGAGATAAATGTCCCGAAGTCCTGAAGTCAAATGAGGTGCCATTGATAGATATTCCTATGAATAAGTCGGAGGATATTAACCAGGAAGAATAAACTGCACAAAAAGTTGATCCACAAACTCCGGTGATTGAACTCAGGAGATCGTCGAGAACCATCAGACCACCTCAGAAATACTCCCCTGCACTTCGCTATATTTTGTTGACTGATAAAGGTGAACCAGAGACCTTTGAAGAAGCGATGCAAAATGATGATTCAACCAAGTGGAAGTTAGCCATGAAAGATGAGATGGATTCACTGTCATCCAATCAAACTTGGGAGCTGACAGAACTTCCGGAAGGCAAAAAGACATTACACAACAAGTAGGTATACCGGATCAAAGAAGAAGTTGACGGTAGCAAGCGGTACAAGGCGAGACTTGTTGTGAAAGGTTTTCAATAGCGGGAAGGCGTTGATTACACCGAGATTTTCTCTCCAGTGGTGAAGCTGACCACTATCAGAACTGTACTTGGATTAGTGGCGAATGAAAACTTACATCTGGAGCAGTTGGATGTAAAGACGGCATTTCTTCATGGTGACCTAGATGAAGAAATTTATATGAAGCAGCCACAGGGATTTGAAGTACGAGGGAAGGAGAAAATTGTATGCAAACTTCAGAAGAGCTTGTACGGTCTCAAACAAGCTCCAAGACAATGGTACAAGAAGTTTGACGGATTCATGAATAACAACGGTTTCCTGAGGTGTCAGGCGGATCACTGTTGTTATGTGAAAAAGATTGATGGTTCTTATATCATTCTACTACTATATGTGGATGACATGTTGATAGCAGGATCTTGTCTGGAGGAGATTGATAAACTCAAGAGAGAGTTATCAAAAGAATTTGCAATGAAGGATTTGGGAACTGCAAAACAAATTCTTAGTATGAGGATCTTGAGAGATAGGGTGAACGGAGCCTTGAAGTTATCTCAGGCAGAGTACGTGAAAAAGGTTCTTAGCAAATTCAACATGGATGAAGCTAAACCGGTTAGTACTCCTTTGGCTAGTCATTCAAACTAACCAAAGCCCAATCACCATCGACGGAGCAGGAGCATACTTATATGAATAAGGTTCCTTATGCATCTGCTGTCGGAAGTCTCATGTATGCAATGGTGTGCACCAGACCAGACATAGCACATGCAGTGAGAGTTGTGAGCAGGTTTATGAGCAATCCAGGGAAACAACACTGGGAAGCTGTGAAGTGGATTCTCAGATATTTGAAAGGTACTATCGGTTCATATCTGTGCTTCAGAAAGTCAAATTCAGGCTTACAAGGTTTTGTAGATGCCGACATGGGTGGTGACCTAGATGGTAGGAAGAGTACTACTGGATATGTGTTCACATTGGGTGGTACGGCAGTAAGCTGGGTGTCCAAGTTGCAAAAGATTGTTGCACTTTCGACTACTGAAGCTGAGTATGTTGCAGTGACAGAAGCTAGCAAGGAGATGATATGGTTGAGATCATTCTTCGAGGAGTTGGGTCAGAAGCTTGAGGATAACACATTATACTGTGACAGTCAGAGTGCTATTCATTTGGCAAAGAATCCTGTCTATCATGCTAGGACGAATCATATACAGGTTCGGTACCATTTCATCAGATCTGTTTTGGAGGATGGAATCTTGATGCTTGAGAAGATTCCTGGAAGTAAAAATCCTGCTGATATGTTCACAAAGGCGGTGACCACTGACAAACTGAAGTTATGCTCGACTTCAGTTGGACTGCAAGCATAAGAGAGAAAGCCCGAGTTGCTGCATTGACTGTGTGAAGCCATGATTGGAATCAAGTCTTCAAGTGGGAGAATTGTTAGGTGGCGGTAGGTGGAAGCTGGGAATATATATTAAATACTTTGCATTTAATTCGACGCGGTTTCTTCCTCCTATAAATTGGCTTCCATTCCTTCAGTTTTTATTATCCCATTCTTCTCTTTTTTTGTATTAACAAAGAGAGAATAAAATAAAGAGAGAGAAAAAAAGAGAGTATTTTTTTTCGAAGATCTCTTGTGAGTTAGAGAATTATTTCTCGGTAATACTCGGGGTTTGGGTGTGATGAGATATAGTGTTTTGTATACACTTGTAATATTTCTCCGGTTATGAATATTACAGCAGCTCCGTGGACGTAGCCTATATTGGGTGAACCACATAAATCTTGATGTCCTTGTTGATTGTTTTTATTCCGCAATTATTATCGTCATGATCGTTCCGGCTTAATCCATAACATAAACTTCATGCGGGTTTCTTCTTCGGCTTTTTCTCCTCTTGTTTGGTTTAGATCTGTGTTTGGTTCTCTGTAAAAAGTGATTTATGTTTTTAGATCTATGTTCTTAGATTTTGTTTTACACTGGAAAAGGAAATGAATAGCCAGAGATGTACAATAGTGATTAGTGCTTTATTATTATTTATTATTATTATTATTATTATTATTTCAAAGTGTTTGTGCTTTATTTTCTTTTGCTCATTCACGGGTATTTGTTATTTTCATTCTTGATTTTGTGAAGTATGAGAACCTGCGACACTCCACCAGATATGGATAATACATTTAGTATCACACGGAATGAACAAAATGTTTTAATGCAGTCAGTAGATGTCATCGATTACTAGCTACTGCTTGGGGTCGACGAAGAGAAGCGTGAGCTTGTTCTTGGAATTATAAATTTCACGAGGCAGTATACATTGATGGGACAAGCTCTTAGAGACATGGGTTAAGGCATCGGGCTTTCTTAGAGGAACAAAAAAAGAAAATAAGTTTCAGCAATAAATAAAATGAATAGAATCAAAAAAAAAAAAACCATGATTAATTCAAAATATATATTAAAGATAGCTAATATTATATATAGGTGTGCCTTCACAATTAAGGCATTTTAACTATAGGTACACAATGATATAGGCGGGTTTCTTTGTCAAAGTTGATGATTTACTTAAATTTTTTGTTTTACAAAGTTGAGTTGGGAAGTTATTGTAATGAAACCACTGATGACATGGAGCTTTTTTCCTTGAAAAGACCAACCAATTGACAGAGAAAATCTTTAAATCGTTTTAAGCAAACCATATGGAAAAATCCAGAGAAGAACAAGCCCGAAAATCCATGATTCGAATTGTTGACATTCCTTTGCTTTATTAGGTTGCTTTTAACATCATCTTGTGCTGACATATAAATTGTATGTTGATTATGTTTATGCAATACTTATGTTCTAATTCTTTAATCATCGAATTACTTTTAAAATATGTTATTGACAGAGGCCATTTTAATATTTTAGGTTGACTGCTGCTCTATCCAAATATCTGCTGGAGGATTTAATACTGTGAGCTCTAGATTCTTTTTGAATTTTTCTGTGTTCTTATATATATACTTCTGCTTCCATTTTTGAACAAATTTTGGAACGAAAAAGGATGTTATTTTTCTTCTTCTTTTCCTTCGTGAGGGATCCTCTTCCTGCTCCTACTACTGCCCGCATCACATGCAAAGATGCAATTTTAAACTGCACATCATTTTCAATTTTTTGTGTCCCCACTTTTTTCTCTCCGTCTATATATCCCCACATGAACTAAATATTATTTTCTTACTGGTTTTGTTTAAATATGCGCTGCTCGCTCCACCGCCACAATAACAGACACACATCAAAACGGGGTGGGTTAGGGCATCAACTCATGAGGTCATTATTACTTCCTCTTTCGTTCTTCGCTTCTTATCAGTTCTCGCAACTTCTTAACAGCGTATGATATCCTCGACTTCGATCCTTCTACTGGGTTGGCTCTCTTCTTTTGGTTTTGTTCTTTTTTCTCTCGTCCTCTGACATTGTCGCAATTTGTTGAACCTTACTGGCTTTGCTTGTGAGATATTTACATATATTCGATGTGCTGTTTGAAGGTTAGTCAAACAATAAGTAGATTCAATATGATTATGGGTTTGCGTTATATATTAATGGTTGGTTTGACAGATTAGATCTTGGGTGACAATTTATTGAATCAGTCATTTCTTTTACTGTTACAGTTGGTTTTATAATTTTTTTTGTTTTGTTTTTGTATTATGAATACATCTCAGATGAGTCGTAGTGTAAATTGCTATTACGACACCAATTGCTTCTTTTTATTTTAAATCTTAGTATATGATATGATGATTCGAGGAATTCTCAAACTTTTGATTCTAAATTTTGTGTTTTGTATTCGCATAGGTTATTTTTCTGGCTTATAGATTATGCCCTTAGTTTGGATTTTAAAAACTATATTTCGTTTTGTTGTACTGCACTGGTATGTCCATAATCAATAAAATTGAATTTGTTTGTTTTGATCATTAGATATACCGGGTGAGTTTCCCCCTTCTGTTTTGATAAAAATATTTTTGATAGTTATGGTAGATCAATGTTTTTGCTCGTAGTTATGATTCTTTCTGACGTTGGGTGGTTAATGAATTTGATTTCAGAATAAGAGCGAGGCTTGTGTCTCTTTTGATGGTGATTGTGACAACCTGCTTTAGAAGAACAAAGACATAAAATATAGTGTTTAAATATATATTGGAAATAATAGTTCTTTTCTCGATGCTAATTGGTTGAAGAACTCTTTTCTTCTTAATGTTTCTCTACTGTTTTCAAATGCTTACGATTTCAGTACTAAGTGGATCGGATTGTTTTAGGCTTCATATCATGTATTCTCTGCATTTTTATATAGTGTTTTGAGTATAAACTGAGATGATGAATAAATTCTTGGTTTTACATTGTTTTGAAATCTTGTTGTTGTGCAGACTTTGAGAGCTATTTTATAGAAAGGCATTTGACACACAAGATATTTTTAGGAAAACCTCACTTGTTTCCGGAGGTATGTATTTGGATGTCGAATTAGCTACTTAAAAAATGAGTTTTATTTACGTTATTATTTCCTCTTTTGTTCTTCGTTTCTTATTTCTTGCATTTTTTTAGATTGCTTAGGATTTTCTCGACTTCGATCCTTCTTCGACTGGGTTGGTTTGCTGCTCTTGTTTTTTTTTTTTTTGTTTCTGTTTTTTTTTTTTTTTGCCTTCTTCGACATTTTTTGGTGTTCTCTCTTTAGTTTTATTTCTCTTGCTCTTGTGTGACTTTCTCGGCCTCTTCGTTCAACAGTCAATTGAGATAATCTCGAAATACCTGTGTTTTATATTAGCTTCTTTGGATTTTTATTTACAGGACCTTTGTTTTTTGTTTATTTCAAGTAACGTTCCTTTTACTTTGTGATGTGTGCATTTTTTTTCTAATGTTATTGGATTTCATTAGAGCAATTAGACTAGGAAAATTGGAGTCTGAAGATTTATTGTTTCATTTCCTTAAATTGGTCATTTTTTTTAATGTGTTTTTGTGAAATCAATGAAGCTGTATGGGCAATATTCAGTCACTTTTGTTAGCTCGAGATCTAATGTCTTTGTTTTTTTTTTTTTAATTGGAAGAGATTGATGATAATTTTGAATTTTTTTTTTAATGTGATCACTTTGGTTTAACGTATTCGCATGCCTCCATGTGTATTTACTATTACTTTCTCTTTCGGTTTTTTGTTGTTTTGATCATTGTTGAACTAAATTTTCCACTGGATTTAAACTCTCAAGTTTTTGTTAATGTATCGATCCCCAAATTTTTTTTCATTTTTTGTTGCGATAAATTAACTTTTATGTATATAAAAAAAATTCACAATTAAAGTCATAATCGAAGGGCTACACGCCTACACCTATCCCATCTTATTACTTTAAACACATTGATAATGAAACCTGAATTTTTCGCTTGTTCTTTATATAAACTGAAAGCAAACGAGGGACCACTCTATTTTCATGTCAAATTATCGATTTGATATTGGATGAAATTACATGGGTCGTTCACCTGCAGGTTACTACTGTGTATGTATATTTCAACAGAAAAATGTGTGATAATTTCTTTGTAAAATTGGACAACTCACCCACCGCACAATATGTTAATATCGTCTTTGTTCACCAAAGATTCTTAGCTCTCCGCTAACCGCATTTGTATGAAATGCCATTTACTGTGTTCTGGAACTATTTGTCGAAATCAAATTAACCTTTACTGATCTGTGTGGCATGAATTATCACGCCAATATAAGTTTCATGTGGACGAGGCTCTATCACATTTGTTTCTTATAAACGTTTCCTTTAATTTTTTAGAGATCCTTGAGGTCTGGAGAAATGTGAATGCTGTATACTTTGATGTGGATAGCGCAGTGTGCTTGGAACGGCATTGATGAGCTGGAATTGATGCCTTGTGGAGAAGCTGAAGGACAAAACTAAAATAATATTAGCGTTTTTTTATTTATGAATTTTAAAAAATATATAGATAAGAACATTGAAGTTCGAAACTAATAAAAAAAAAACTAAAAAACAACCTATTAATATCGACACGATAAATGCTGTAAGAATTTTACAAAGATAAAGATACTTGTGTTATATTTAGAGAAAATGTACTATTTAAAATCTTATTCATCATATTATTTATTTGAGTTTCATCGCGTGTAATGTTTTGGAAAAGCTGGTTATCATTTATTGCGACTGCATGCTAATGGAATGAATATTGTTACAAATAACAGAACAATTTAAATTATAAGCAGCTTATGACTAATTTGCAACTAAGAATAGTACTCATTTGATACACAAATAAACACCACTGAAACGATAATATATTACGCTACGCCCCTGGGCAAACACCTCAATTCATTGAGGTCTCCATACCTAGTATAAAATAAAAGCGCGAATAAGTTACAATCGGCCAGTTTAGGTACGGTAGCAGGTAAAAACATTGATACGTGTAACGGTCTTCTGTCTCCACCGCAGCAAAAACAGAGGGTGCACCAAAATGAAACCGGTTTAAGCGATACAAGTCATATTACCTCTTTGGTTCTTCACTTTTCTTCATATGATTACAGCTCCTTCGTGCATTGGAAAGGTTCGATTTCGGGTTAAGTTTTCTTCTCTGCTCTTTTTTTGGTTTTTGTTTCGTTTTCCACTTGGTTCTCTGACTTCTTTAGTCTTCGTTTTTCTTCGAGCTTCACCTTCTGTAAGAATTGGGACTCTGACTTCCATCCGCTTTCTTGGTTGTATTGTAGTTCCTTCGGCTTAGACGATCTCTCCGCGTGTTGTTCCATTCTCTTGAATTGGAAGGCTTCGATTTCCGGTTAGCTTTCTTCTCTTCTCTTCTCTTGTCTTGGTTTTTGTTTCGTTTTTTTTTTTTTTTTTGCTTCTCCGACTTCTTTCGTCCTTCGTTTTTCTTCTTCAATTCTTCTTCCCTTCTTGGAATTGGAAAGCTTCGACTGGTTAATGTTTTCTCTCTTGTTTTTGTTTTGTTTTTTTCCCTTCAAATTCTTGGTGCTTTCCCTTAACTTTGTTCATATCTGGGTTTCGTTTGAGTTTTTTTATTTCTTGAGATCCATCACTGTCCTTGAACTGTAAATTGAAATAATCTCGAAATATTACATTCCTTCTTCGCGGCTCTTTTCCGGTGTGTTTTATGTGGCTTCTTCGATCTTGTTAAGGATAATGGTGATTATCTTTTGTTTAGCATAAATTTTTTGTCATAGTCAGTTATGTGCTGTGATTTCATTTCTTTGTTCAATTCTCGCTCTTGGAATTTATTTTAGTTTTTCCCAATTATTAGACTTAGTTTTGTATCACAGTGTATTTTATTTTGTAGTTTTGAACAAGATTAAACTTTGGAATATTTAAGTTATATTGTTATACCTCGTAGTTTCCTGTTTAATTATAATAAGTTGTCAACTATTAAACTTATTTTTTTTTATTAGAGTCTGTTTTTTTTTTTTTTAACAAGATTAAACTTAAGAATTTTTATTTTTGTATTACTTGTTTAATAATTCAAATTGGTGATAATGCCAAGAAGTACAAAAGAAAATGTCTTAGAAGCTAAGATAATGAAATCTCGTAAGAGGAAATATGTTTGTTTAGAAGATCGTAGATTGGAAAAAAAATATTCGGCAAGAAGAGAACAAAGTCAAGTGCCAATCCTAAGTACAAGTAATATAGAAAATGTTGAGGCTGACCCCTTGAGATATATAGTAAGTAGTCAAGATATATTGCCTAATGTGCCAAATTGCGAATTTTGTGATGCAAAACGTATTTACTTAGAACCACCGACATTCTGTTGTTCACTAGGAGAAATAAAACTTTTACCTACAGAAATGCCTTCTGAGTTAGTTGAGTTGTATCTTGGTAATGCTGAAGATGCTAAAGAATTCAATAATTGTGTTCGTAGTTACAATAATATGTTTGCATTCACATCAATGGGCGTACATTCTGACAAATCTTTAGCTACAAAAAATGCTGGAATTTATACATTTCGTGTTCAAGGTCAAGTTTACCACTTTATGGATCAGTTAATACCATCAAACAATGAAAAACCTAAAAATCTGCAACTGTATTATATCGATACGGAACACGGGGTCTTGAATCGGATGTGTATTAGTTCCAAATTTAAGGAAACTCTTGTAGAAAAACTAATTCGTATTTTAACAATAAATTCATATGCAAATTTCTTTCGAAGTCTTAATAGTATTCATAACCTAAACGAATATAAAATTGCTTTACAAGCTGACCCTATTGTTGATCAACGCGTTTTTAATAAGCCTATTGTGTCTCGAATTGCTGGAATATGGCTAGAATCTAATGAAAGAGAGCAATCAAGTCAACACATACAAGTATATCCAAAAGATAGCCGCCCTCAAATAATTAAACATTACTTTACCTGTTATGATCCTATGCAATATCCTCTTATATTTCCAAATGGAGAATCTGGTTGGCATCGAAAAATTGAAAGAATAAATCAAAGACAAAAAAGAATGACTCCTACACCAACATGCGACGGTAAAACCATATATGATATCCGAAATACCATAAATGCAAATGACTTCATACACACTGAAAATCAAGGTATGATAAAGAGCAGCAACCAAAGATTAATGGTGTCATGTCGTGAGTATTACTGTTATAAGTTACAAATAAGAGAGAATGATAAATCTTTCTTACTGCATATTGGTAGGATTTTGCAACTATATATAGTAGATATGTACATTAAAATTGAAACATCAAGGTTAGACTTCTTTCAAACTACGGACATGCAAAATCGTCTACGAAACGAAGTATATCTTGGTTTACTAGATAGTATTACTCAAGGGTGTCAAATGGGTGTTGATGTTGGAAAACGTATAATATTACCTACGTCATTTATTGGAGGACCTAAAGATATGCGTAAAAGGTATATGGATGCTATAACCTTAGTACAACGTTATGAAAAACCTGATATTTTTTTAACAATAACTTCAAATCCAAATTGGCCAGAAATAAAAGCTTTGTGTTTACCTTCTGATGAAATAAAAAATAGACCTGGTTTAATTGATAGAATATTTCGTGCGAAACTCCAAATTTTAAAAGATGAATTGTTCAAGAAGAAAATTTTTGGTCACGTTGTTGCTTACACTTATGTAATAGAATTTCAAAAAAGAGGTTTGTCACACGCTCATTTTTTGCTTATTCTTAACCAAGCATCAAAAATGTTTGACCCTGAATCATTTGATAGAATTGTTTGTGCAGAATTACCTGATCCACACACTCATCCATATTTATTTTCATTGGTAGCTAAACATATGATGCATGAACCTTGTGGTGTACTTAATCCGACATGTCCTTGTATGAAAAAGGGTTCCTGTAAATTTACTTACCCTAAGGATTTCTCAGAAATTACAAAATATGGAACAACTCATATCCAATATATCGGGGTAGAAATAACAATCATGTTGTTACTATTAGAGGTTCACATCTTGATAATCGATGGGTTGTACCTTATAATCAATATCTTTTAGCTAAATTTAATTGTCACATTAATGTTGAAATATGTTCAACTATTCAAGCTATAAAATATATCTATAAATATCTTTATAAAGGACATGACAAGATTTTGTATACATTAGTTGCAGATGAAAGAGAACCCATAGTTGATGAGATTAAAAATTTTCAATGTGCAAGGTGGATTTCACCTCCGGAAGCAATTTGGCGCATTTTCAAATTTGATCTTAACCATGTGCATCCATCTGTAATATGTTTACCAATTCATTTAGAGAATGAACAATCAGTAACATTCCTTGCTAATCAATCATTATGTAGCATTTTTAATAACCCTACAATAAAAAAAACTATGTTAACACAGTTTTTCTACATGAACGAATACAATGATTATGCTAAAAATCTGAAATGCTTGTATGTTGAATTTCCTGAATATTTTACTTGGCACAGTGATTCAAAAGAATGGGAACCACATAAAAAACATGAAGTAATAGGCCGGATTTTTAGTTGCCACCCATCAGACGGTGAAAATTTTTATCTAAAGTTGTTGCTAATGCACATTAGAAAACCAACTTCATTTAGAGACTTGAGAACAATCAATGGGAAAACTTTTATTACATTTAGAGAAGCTGCACAAACGTTAGGATTAATTGAAGATGATAGTACTGCTGATATGTGTATCCAAGAAGCTGCTTCTTATTTAATGCCTGCTGCTTTAAGACAATTATTTGTTACTGTTCTTGTTTATTGTAATCCGAAAAATCCCAAACAGTTGTGGCTAAAATTTGAAAATTTTCAATCACAAGATTTTGAACAGAACAAAAATCTTACTCCTTATGTAATTAGACGCAAAGTTTTAGACATTCTTGCTGACTATCTTTATTCGATGGGAAAAAGATTGGATGACTTCTTCTCTGTAAGTGATGATATGATTATAAGTTTTCACGATATTTTGACAAAAGAGTTACAAACTGAACGAGACATAATTATAACTGATGAAGATCTTTTGGCTGTTGAGCAATTAAATAAAGAACAAAAATTTGCTTACAATCGAATATTATATCATGTTAACAATAATTTGCCAAATGTTTTCTTCGTGGATGGTCCTGGAGGTACTGGAAAAACGTTTTTATATAAAGCACTTCTTGCTACAATTCGCTCAGCTGGTCATATAGCGCTTGCTACAGCCACTTCAGGGGTGGCAGCATCTTTACTTCCAGGAGGACGCACTTTACATTCGAGATTTAAAATTCCTTTAGATGAAAATGATTCCAAACCTTGTAGCATCAGTAAACAAAGCACAATAGCTCATTTAATAAGGTTAGCACAATTAATTATTTGGGATGAAGCTACAATGGCTAAACGTAGTATTATTGAAAAGTTCGACGAAATGTTGAGAGACATAATGAATTCAAGTACAGTTTTGGTGGTAAAATTATTGTTTTTGGTGGAGATTTTCGTCAAACATTACCAGTAATTCTTAAAGGTACCAAAGATGATATTATAGATTCTTCGATTGTCATGTCACCTTTATGGAACCAATTTGATAAACTAAAGCTTAAGCAAAATATGCGAGCTTTACTGGATCCTAACTTTTCGTCTTACTTGCTGAAAATTGGCGATGGAATTAAGGATATTAATGAAAAAGATAAAATCCAAATACCTCCTAGAGCAAACATTCCATTTACAGATGAAATAACATCTTTAAATACATTAATAGACATGGTATTTCCAAATATTGATGATTGCAATTTGGATTTCTCTTTATTTGTTAAACGAGCCAATACTTACTACAAGAAATGAATTTGTTCATGAAATAAATGATGTCTTAATTGATAGATTTCCTGGTGAAGAAGCTACATATTTTAGTTGTGATGAAAGCACAAGTACTTGTGTTGTACCAGACCAAGAAGAATTGTTTCACTGTTTGACTCCTCAAGGACTTCCTCCTCATAAACTAACTTTGAAAATAAATGCACCAATCATATTGCTAAGAAATATTAATCCAACCGAAGGGCTTTGTAATGGTATGCGGCTTCTTTGCAAAGGTTTTAACACAAATGTTATTTATGCTGAAATTTCAGTTGGCATCCATGCAAGAAAACCTGTATTTATTCCCCGTATAACATTAGAAGCTCAACATGATAATTTTTCATCCATTCCATTTAAAAGAAAACAATTTCCAGTACGGCTATGTTATGCAATGACAATTAATAAAGCACAAGGTCAAACTTTAGATTTCGTTGGTGTATATTTGAAAGAACCCGTTTTCTCACATGGTCAGCTTTATGTTGCATTATCAAGAGCAAAAAGTATAGATCAATTAAAAGTGCTTATTAGACCATCAATACCATTAATCCAAAGTACTAATTATACAAAGAATGTTGTATATCATGATGTTCTGGAGGCTGCAAACATTCATTGATATAGGTAAACCTCGATCTTATTATCTTTCCATTTATTATATTTTTACTTGTTAGATTCTGTTAAATGATATTTGAATTGTAATTTTTATTCTTGTTTCAAAACTTTATATATGTAGTTTTAAAATTTGAATTCAAAATACTTTGTTTCATATTCTTAATAAAAATGATGATTTTAATTTCAGTTATTTTTCACGCATGTTTTTATGATACTGACCAAAAGTTAAAGCTGTCGTCCTCCCTCACTGATGATGAGATAATGTGATAAGTTTCTGCCCAACCAGTTTATCTGATTCTTAACTTAGCCTGACTGAAAATCCATTAACTCAAGAGCATTATGAATAGGCTTTAACATCTTCTTGCACCATTGATACTGAAGGCACAAAACTGGTCTGCATCTACTGGTGGGACTAAATGATATGAACTTTTTAGCTTTTTTTCTCCTCCATATGTGGATGCGCTTACATATTCAGTATCTCCTCATAAAATTGGTGTCGGGAAGGAAGCTGATCTGGGCTTTTCTTTAATCCAAATCAATTGTCCATGGTACGTTATTTCCTTGACCAACATTCATTAATTAGGTGTACACATTTCTCTTGTTCTGTTTCCCTTTCAGAATTTTGTGTCATATGTTTTTTTGTATTTCGAACTCTGCTTAATATATTTTAACTTTTTTATGTTTCAATTTTCGCATTCTTAATTCTGGCTCACTTGTTTGATTCAAAGTGCTAAATAATCAGCAACAATGACAATCAGAAACCTAATTGCTCTAATGAGTTTCCTACTTTAAATTCCTCTTATATGCATACATTGCTACCCTCTTTGGATTACTCTTTGACTAGCTATTCTCTATTTCTTCACGTAGCTGTACCAGTCAGCTTAAATAAGAGCATTGATGTTTACGACCAAGATATTCATCTCCGTACTTTACGTATGTGACTATTTCATTGGCTTTGTGCTCTTTTAGCATTATATTTTAAACTTCTGTTTCTCTCTTCTATTTCCTTAACCTTATTTGTATCTTGTTATAGTGAACTTGGGCATAAAACTGATGAAAGACGTTATTTTATACATGTATTGTATTAAAACTTCTTGCGCTAAAATTTGATTGCCTAACATTTGCTTGTCCCATCATATTCTGTAGATTACTGGACTTGCTTTTTCATCAGTTTATTCTGGTTATATATATGTGCAAGGAGTTGATTATGAGGTTAGTGCTTTTGTCTCATGTTTCATTTCCTCATACCCAATGAAAGTGAGTTACATTATAAGGTTTTAAAGGTTTCGTCTGACTCATGGGAAGAAGGGGTTCAGCCGATTTCGAATGAACATCTGAAGACTCTGAAACTAACAAGGTTTCTTTCATGACATCACTCTTACGCAAATCAAATTTGTGCAGAAAAAGATTGATTGTTACTTTGTGCGTTTCTGTAATGTTTTTGGTGGTTTTGAATGGTAGAAACTGCTCCTGGAAAAGGAAGATGTGGTGGGCGTATTGAACAAAGCGAATGAAGCAATAAAGTGAGTGATTAATTGTATCACATTTCCTGACGAAAATTATGCATGTTTTGCGTACTAAATTGATGTAGAACATCAATGAAAAACGTCCTGATTGATATAAAAAAAACCTTACAAAATAAAGCTGATGTAAATGGTTATATAAATTCCTGAAGCTACTTTCAGTTCGTCGCCTTTCGATTTTACATTGTTGTGAAGTTTGTTAGCAGATCTTTCGAAAATTCTATAGCCAACCTACGTTTGAAGTTGTCGTCGGCTAAGAAATCCCACAAGATTGGAATTTTAAGAATTTGACAACCGTTGATGTCTAGTGCTTTTACTAGGAAAAAAGCCTTTATGGTCATAGATATAAACAAGGCATTTAGCAGCAGAAAGAGGTGTTATTCTGGAAGAGAAACAAGGATGCCTAGAGGTGGGGTTTAATACACTGTTCTTTGTTAATTATATGTTTTGGTTAAAAAAAATTAATGAACACGTTTTATTAGCTAGGTAACAGGCTACTTCAACTTGAGCAAGAAAAGGGTATCGTCGTCCGTTTCATGGTCGGACGCACAGGTTAATATTTTCATCAAATACTTGGACTTTATGCCCTTTTCTTATACATGTCTCTTAGTTGTTAAGTGATATATGTGTTTTGTTCAGCTCAACATCCAACATCATTCTAGATCGTGCAATCGACTTAGAGAACGAACAACATAAGGACTTCCTCAAGACTTCTTGGCGAAAGTAGAAAACAAACATGATTCGGCTACCCCGTCGTTTTTCGCTGCAATGCTGATAAATTTTTTGTCTTGAAGGAACATGTGGAAGGATACCATGAATTATCAGCAAAGACAAAAAGTCTTTCTTCTCCACTGCTGTGAAAAGATGGGATGCTGAGTTATATATAAAAGTGGATGTTGATGTTTATGTAAATTTAGGTGCATATGCCGTTTTCCATCTAAAAACCACAAATTTTTTGTTATATGAATTAAATTAAAGTTATAAAGTTCATAAATCTATCAACTAAATTATTCAATATAAAAACCTTATAGTTGTTGTTATCCTTTCCATATTAATAGGTTTTCAAATTTCTTTTGTTAATCTATGGTTTTAGTGTAGTTATCCATATATTTTAAAAAATTCAAAAATGTTAGAAAACGTAATTAAATTAAAAAAATTTGTACTACACGTAGTAAAATGCACATGTATTGAAACAAAATAAATAAATACATTTTTTTAAAAAACAAAAAGTTATATTATAAAAATAATAATTTTTCATATAAATAATTATTAATATCTTAAATTTGATATAGAATATGATGTTATCTGTTAAAAAATCATAATTTTTTTTTAAAAAAATAATGATATTATAAATGTGTGCTACTAAGCATAGTAGGACATAAACAAAAAAAAATTAAATTAAAATAAATAGAAATATTAGGGTTGATGGCAGATTTTACGCAGACAAAATAGAAACAATCATACGTTGTAGTATTGAATTTTATTTTCTTCTCACCACGGTATAAAACTGATCGAGAAAATTATATTATTTTATTCTGAATGTTTTTACAATTCATATATTTTAAAAATACAATAATAAAAATATCACAAAATTTTTGAAAATATTACTGAATAAACAAAATCTCGGTGTTTATATCTTCGGTTTTATTCAAGTTCTAAATAAAATTTCGACAATGTTTTTGAAAGAATTAATAGTTGTTTCATTTTTAGTTTATAATTAATTATTTATTATAGATTAATAAAAATTAAAGTATAAAATAAGACCTATGCAAATATAAACGCATGTTTAATTTATTAAAAAAATAAAAACGATTATACGTTGAGCTGCAAATCTGAGTAAACACCTCAATTCTTGAGGTGACCCATAACTAGTATATACATATAAGAGTAATATATTTACATATATTAAACAATAAAAAATAAAAATAAAATAAAAAAGAAAATTCAAGAGCACGAGCTCATCCCACTATGGGAGGAGCTCTTTCCTATTTTCCATGTCACCCCAATGGCAGCCCAAAGAGCTGCTATTGAGGATGTCCTTATATAATATTTTTACTATCTTATAAAAGATGGAAGGTATATAATAACTGCACACTGAGGACACCATCTTTTCTCCCATTTTTACCCCTCATTCACGTTGGCTTTTAATTTTTAATTTTTATGGAATTATTTTTTTTTTTCCCATCACGTTTCACACACGATCTTTCTCGCTACCACGACGTTATTGAAGGTTTCTTGAGCGTACGCTTCCTCTCCCCATTTCTCACGCTTCTGCTCACTACGGCTCCATTCAATCAAGGTTTTCCAATGAAATCGGTACTCTTCGGTCCTCTAAATCTTTGTTGAAGATTTTGATTATTGGTTTTCTAAGGCTTCTTTCATCGGTCAAAATTTGTGCAGATCCATATTAAAAGAAAAACTGTGCTTGCCGATGAAGATCAACAAAAAACCTACAATTTAGACGTGTTCAATTCGATTGAATAATTCCTATGAAATCGGTATTTTCTTCGTCTAAACCTTTGTTCTCGTTGGTTTTGATTAATGGTTCTGTAACGTCCCGTCTTTCATCCGTTACAACCGTCGCCCACTGCGGACCATGTTCCGGAATCAGACAACTCTTCCAGTTGCCTATTGAGATGCAGTTATCACAAACTAAGGTTAGTTTTTCTTCCATTTGTGTTGTCGTGTGTTTCTTAAAGAAAATTGGAGGAAAAACAATAATAATTCTGTAAATATGGTGTTTTTATGCCGATATATTCATGCTAAATAAATATCATGACAATAAAAAGATTTAGCCAATTAACATAGATTATATATATATATAAGAAAAATTGCTGCTCAAGTTCCAGTAAATTCTTTTTCTTCTCCAAGAACTCCTCCTCGTCCTCCTCCAAAGGAGACATCGAATTACCCCAATGGAAATAGATTGTTTCAAATCCTTGTAAAACCTTAGCATATCCTGTGGGGACCTCGGGTTGCTAATCTCAAATCTTAAGGGGCAATTAATGAATAAGCATCATTAATCTAATAAGAAAAGAATAAGGATCAAACAAATTTTTTATTTTTTTCAAGGGGGGGTTGCGCCCGGGCGCCCCTGTTTTTTCCAAAACAGTGGGCTGAGCCCCGGGGTGCGCCCGGGCTGTAGTTTTCTGCCGCTCGGGCGAATCCTGGGCAGAAATTTTGCTCTGATCTTTTGTCAACAACTTGATCATTTCAATCCATCAAACTCAAGTTTAAAACATGATATATAAGATCCAAATCATGCATATAAACATAAACAAGATCTCAAGCATCTATACATGCATTTGTTACATCAAATAAGTCTCTAAATAACGATAAACGACATAAACTATCTCAAGTTCATAGCATTTCAAAACCAAAAAGTTCTAAGGTTTGATGCTTCTAGATCTCAAGACTTCATCTACAACCCGAGTCCTCACGTGCTAGACTCTCTCCCAGCTGTCAATAACATCGCTAATCAGCTCATGCCCTCTCTGTTGTCATGCACACAAACAAAACAAGACAACAACCGGATAAACTCCGATGAAAAATCATTCTCAGTATAATCGACATATAAATGCGTTAAATAAAATTCATATCAACTCTAAACATGTCAATTCAAGAATAGAGTTAAAATAACGCATATATCGACTCAAACTTCAAATCAAGACTTCAATTTATATAGCGCGCTTATCTCAAGAATTGATTCTTATCACTTCATTGCCATCAAGATTCGTAACCGATCTTGACATGGATATCCATCTATCGTAGCCATTCCGGGCTAGAAAATAAGGTTAACCGCAACCTTGGCATAGAATCAATTCAATATACAATCATATCAAAAGCAATAAAGATCCACTACCTGTGATGGATCAACAATAACATAAGTTCTACCTCAAGAACAAGTACTTAAACAAGTATGTGATTTGTTCGGGATAACTCAAGAATCATCATTCTCGAGTATCGAATCCCTGACTCTCGATGTCATCTTATACCTTTCATTCTCGAGTTTGTCATGTTCCACATCTGGATAGGAAGTACATCAACTCCTACAAGAATCTGATCATTCAAACATAAATCAATCTTTAATCAAATTCACTTCAATCTTGATCACTTCTTCTTCGGTTTCAAGTTGAGGTTCTTGAGTCAATAGTCTCCTATTAAACTCTGAAACATATCATCAAAACATGCATATCAAACCTCATTCTATTCAATCATTTCAGAATTGAATCAAAATCATCAATATAGATTCAATCAACATCATTTCAAACTTCAACTTCTTCTTATTCGGTACAACTCGGAGTCGTGAATCGTTAGCCTCAACTGAAATCGAGAAATAAAAATGCCATAACATTCATAACATCTAAAAAACTATCTCAACTCAGTTATACGCTATCAAAACGATTTCAAAACATCAACCGGCAGCGTAGCGATTGAAAATCGGAAACCGACTCGGTATCGAATTCATTATTAACCTCTTATCAACTTCTAATCACTTAATATCATTTATACTCCTCATATCAGCAGTTATAATCTTTTTCTAACAAGTCAAAAACATGCTGGAATCATGACAAGTTCGTTCCTTAATTCATTTCAATCCGGCTTCGATATCGAACGGCATACGAACTCAAAAACACAAACATAAATTCATAATCTGATCTCTGCCATATATCAATCTTCAAAACATGCCGAGATAATAAAATACTTACATCAAATCGAAGGCCTCGTTGCAAGAATTGCAGAACACTTTTCGGAATCGAAATCGGACGATCGGATCAAAAGTTATCGACGTTTGAAAATCAAAATTCAAAGGCAAAGGGAACAACTTCGGCTCCTCTGTTCTCATTTCTGAATTTCTTAACACATAAGCACGTGTACATGCTGATAATCTGATTAAAATCAGATATGTATTGCATAAATTGCAATTTAGTCCCTCAAGTCTTCAGTAATTGCAATTCAGTCCTCGGCCTTCTTTTTAATTCAATTTCAATCCAAAATAATTTAAGAATATTAGAATTAAAATCAAAACTCTAAATATTCTCAAATTAAATATACTCGGATTAAAATTAAATAAATTCGGATTAATTAAATAATCTTGGCCTTTTGCACTTTAGCCCTTGCAACTTCGATATTTGCAAATCAGTCCCTGATCGGGTTTCATCTCCAAAATTAATCTTCTTTAATTCCCGAAACATGGAATTTAATCTTAAATCCCATAAATATTCAAATCGAATATTTATTCTTTTAATTTAAGAATTCTCGGAATTTAATTCTTAAAATCCGTAAATTCTCAAATTAAATATTTTCGGTTCGGAAATTTAATCTATCATTTCCATAACTTCTCAAATCAATATTAGCCCATAATATGGAATTAAATTCTCAAATCCCATAATTAATAATTTAATATTTTCGCGTCTTACAATTCCTCCCCTCTAAAAAATGATTTCGTCCTCGAAATCGTAGTCAATCCAAATATCAAGTCTGATAGACTGAATGATTATCTGAAGTTATTCTTACTTCAATCATTCAATTCTGATCTTCGTATCTCATCTCTTCATCTCTTATCAGATTATTTCTAAGAATCTGTTTCTATTTTCGTGTACTTTAATTAACCGATAAGAATTCTTTCTGAGTGGTTTCTTTCCTCAATCAAGGATCTGTCGAATAATCGACTTACTCAGAATCTTTTCAATATCTATCTCACCGGACTAACGCACGTAGGAAGAATCGATTGATACTTCTTTCACATAGATACGTGAAATAAATTAGATCCATCATATCAAGCTGAAAAGATTAAATCGTTCAATCAAATCATCAATTCCATCTGACATCTCAGTCAGTGAAATTCAGTTCCAGTGTCAACTTGTTTCTTTCTCTATATTATTCCATGCTATGCATAGAACATATATCAAATCTACACTGTTATTCTGTTCATCGCTTCAAAATCAGTATTCTCATTCATATTCTAAATCTGTAAAACAACTCTGCTCTGTTTCACTTCTGAATTGAATGATGTTTCAAGAATACTTTTCTGCTTAACTATTCAGTTTCAGCTTCAAAAGTTATATCTATCATTCAATACTAATTCTGTTTCTTCTTCTCTGTTTTCATTCCGTACAGATTTATATTCATCATCCTTGTGTTTATCAAATCAAATCTGATCTGATATCGACAAATCATGGTTGATCTGATATTATATACTTCAATAGTAGCATTTCAACACAAAGAAATCGGATTTTCTTTCATCATATCATCATAACATTATCTCAAAATCGTCTCAATAGCTATCACAGGAATTGTAATCATCAAGTGGAAACACATCAAGACAAATAATACCAAATCAGGTATTAAAGTTTTGAGAATAGTCTCAAAATCTGGAAAATCAAGTCAGATAATCCATCAATCGAACAATGGTATAATGTAATCACATATAACCAACTTTCAGAACATCAATCAATCAATCGATGCCACATCTGTCGAATAAATCTAAAGTCTTAATCCTGAAAATAGATTTTAATCATTCTTGTAATTTCATCATATCTCTATCTTCTTCACAGATCTGAATACATAGCTGTTATTCACATCTCATACAGTGTATTCTACAAATCTGATTAGTCTATTCGGACTATCTATTAATCAGATTTTATGCTGTATTCACAGATTTCAAAGTATTCAGAGCTGTTGATAATCAGTATCATGTCAGATAAAATTCATTCTCAAAATTCAATTCATCTTCTCTGATTATTCTTCCAATTCAAGGATAACATGTTGTACCTTTACCTCAAAAAGTACTCAAAATCTTCGCATCATCTGTATTACAATGTAATAGTAAACTCAATGTTTCAATATGAAATATTATTTCTTGGCTTACTGTTCGTCTTGCAACGAATCTAATCACAATTCAGTGATTTGACCATACAGACAAATTATCGTATCCAGTAATTTCAATCAATCTGTTCATAACTACCACATGTTTACTTCATATAAACTGTTTCATCTTGGTAGTTTCACAAAATATTCTTTCAAATCATGATCTCATACCAATTCTGGAATTTCTAAACTGTCACCGAACTAATCTAGTCAATGATTTTCAACTTCATCAGAAACTCTCTGTACGTGTAACTTCGAAAACGTACTAATTCTATTACCTCTATTTGTTTTATCTTCTGATAAAACAAGTATTGAATTACTTTTAAATTCATTGTTGTGCATTATCTTCAAAATCTGATATTTCTTTTCGGACATATCAATCACAATCAGATAATCAATCATAATAGAATTCATGCATTCTGATCTGAGGCTTCAATTCATATCTCTATATGACAATCTAAACTGAATTCTCATCGCTTCAGTTTACTTTCTGTGTTTCTTTCATCTTCTAAACAGTTCTGGATTGCTTTCAATCAAAAATCATTCTGATTGGTCATATATTCATCTGAATATTCAAACCAGAATACACAAAATCTAAAATCAATTGATCGAATGCCTGTTTCGTTCTTCATTTCTATTTCTCAATTAAATTCTAATAACTTGATCTTATCTTAATGTGCTTTAATCCTTCCAAATCAATTCTCACTTAATTTGGATTACAGCAATTCTGACTGTTTTAGTATCTATCTCGATACTTCAAGCACATAAATTCAAAAGATCAATCAATCACGCATTCATCTCTTCTCTTCGTTCTATTTCCCAAATCTCAATCGAAAATTCTATCAGTTACGAGTCAAAAATATTATAATATACTGAATGTATACATCAACCAATCAGTAACTCTTGAAATTCATAATCAGGAAAACTCACTTAAGTCAAGTTCATCCACAGAACAATAATATGAATGACAATATGCTAAGTGAAAACAACTCACTAGCATCTCAACTCAAGGCAAGTAGATCAAATCAGACTCTATCAAAAAATAAGAGTCAATCAAAATCGATTGAGGTCGGTACCAAAACCTCAAAATCAATATCAAGAATTTAAAAAATCATGATTTTATGATGTAATAACTTCAGTAAAATCAAATAAAAGACTCATCTGTAACTGATTTTCATATCATCATCTATTTTGTAAACCTCAAAAGCAGTAGTCAATTCACAAACTCATCAATTCTCTGATAAATTCCAGGTCACAACTTAAACTAAAGTCAAGAATCTTACTGAAATATATATGTCATCTCTACTCATCGGCATATCTTTCAATTATGGTTTAGATCATGAACATATCTAATGCATCGAATATACTGATTTCGGCATATTTCTGTAATCAAACATCCTATAGTAAACCGAAATCACAGAATCTTAATTCGAGATTCTATATCATCATATTCAATTACACATTATGTTCTTACTGATCTAATTTAATCTCTTCTTATCATCAATTCTTCTACTCATCTGTATTCAATTATTGCATCATCATCTATCATGCAATATAAACAGATATTTCAATACGAACTAAATCATCTTCAGTTTCAGTTCATCAGAGCAATAGTTCCATTCTTCAGTTCAATTCACACAGTCTCTTTTCTGATACAGAGGTGATCATATAATAAGCTTTCAGCTATCATGAATCTATTTCACCAATAATAGACAGGTCAAAACAAAATAAATCTGTTACCTGAAATTTAATTCTCAGGTGCAATTTCATTCTGATTCTCTGTATACTTCTGCTATAGAAATTGTAGCTAATATGTGTTTCTCTCACACACCGTCGCAACTTTACAATTTCAGTCCTTTTGCTTCATCATTCAGCTTCAGTTCTATTAAACAAGACTATGTCTTTCATAACATGTTTCAGTCGTCAACATTTATTCAGACATATTTTCGAATTCAAGCCATAATTAAATAAACAACTCAGTCTTGAGCTTTTCATCATCTCCAATTCAAAGAATTATAATAGGCTTGAAAATCTAATAAGACATTCTTCACTACTCAAAATATTCAACTTCTAAAAGGTATATTTTTTCCTTCTCATCATTTCTATCTGTTGTGGCAAAGAAACATTAATAAAACTCTGTTCTAAGCACTTACCAACAAATAAATATACCTTTATTTTGTCATAATTTCTTCGTCAAAATCTATCAGTTGGTTGCTAGGTCTAGAAGATGGTAGACAGTCAATCTGATACATCATTCATCGGTATCTTCCAGATATCTGAACAACTGATCAGTTCTTCAGAACAACTTCTACATGCAATACATCTATTCATTCGCTGATATTCTGTTCCGTTCAATCAGAGATACTTCATTCAGCTGAGCAATAATACAGTTCTGTTCAATCTGACCATACCATTCTGTTCAGTCTGGCCATACAATTCTATCAGTCTAAGGTGCTTACGTCACCCAAAGAACACTGTTCTCTTCAATTCTGGGTGCTTACATCACCCGAGGAAATTCTTATAATAACATCGATAAGAATTCGAAAATTTAAAAATCAGTAAATTAATCAATTCAATTTCAAAAGTAGATCAAGAGCACATGCAATTTATTAAATCATCGAATCAAATACTGCATAAGCATGCAATACTATAAATGCATGTAACTCACTCTACCCCGCTCAGCTTCTATATCAGTCCAGAACCTACGCTCTGACACCACCTATTATGGGGACCTCGGGTTGCTAATCTCAAATCTTAAGGGGCAATTAATGAATAAGCATCATTAATCTAATAAAAAAAGAATAAGGATCAAACAAATTTTTTTTTTCAAGGGGGGGTTGCGCCCGGGCGCCCTTGTTTTTTCAAAAACAGTAGGCTGAGCCTCGGGGTGCGCCCGGGCTGTAGTTTTCTGCCGCTCGGGCGAATCCTGGGCAAAAAATCTGCTCTGATATTTTGTCAACAACTTGATCCTTTCAATCCATCAAACTCAAGTTTAAAACATGATATATAAGATCCAAATCATGCATATAAACATAAACAAGATCTCAAGCATCTATACATGCATTTGTTACATCGAATAAGTCTCTAAATAATGATAAACGACATAAACTATCTCAAGTTCATACATGCATTTCAAAACCAACAAGTTCTAAGGTTTGATGCTTCTAGATCTCAAGACTTCATCTACAACCCGAGTCCTCACGTGCTAGACTCTCTCCCAGCTGTCAATAACATCGTTGATCAGCTTCTGCCTTCTCTGTTGTCATGCACACATACAAAACAAGACAACAGCCGGATAAACTCCGGTGAGAAATCATTCTCAGTATAATCGACATATAAATGCGTTAAATAAAATTCATATCAACTCTAAACATGTCAATTCAAGAATAGAGTTAAAATAACGCATATATCGACTCAAACTTCAAATCAAGACTTCAATTTATATAGCGCGCTTATCTCAAGAATTGATTCTTATCACTTCATTGTCATCAAGATTCGTAACCGATCTTGACATGGATATCCATCTATCGTAGCCATTCCGGGCTAGAAAATAAGGTTAACCGCAACCTTGGCATAGAATCAATTCAATATACAATCTTATCAAAAGCAATAAAGATCCACTACCTGTGATGGATCAACAATAACATAAGTTCTACCTCAAGAACAAGTACTTAAACAAGTATGTGATTTGTTTGGGATAACTCAAGAATCATCATTCTCGAGTATCGAATCTCTGACTCTCGATGTCATCTTATACCTTTCATTCTCGAGTTTGTCATGTTCCACATCTGGATAGGAAGTACATCAACTCCTACAAGAATCTGATCATTCAAACATAAATCAATCTTTAATCAAATTCACTTCAATCTTGATCACTTCTTCTTCGGTTTCAAGTTGAGGTTCTTGAGTCAATAGTCTCCTATTAAACTCTGAAACATATCATCAAAACATGCATATCAAACCTCATTCTATTCAATCATTTCAGAATTGAATCAAAATCATCAATATAGATTCAATCAACATCATTTCAAACTTTAACTTCTTCTTATTCGGTACAACTCGGAGTCGTGAATCGTTAGCCTTCGAAACTCAACTGAAATCGAGAAATAAAAATGCCATAACATTCATAACATCTAAACAACTATCTCAACTCAGCTATAGGCTATCAAAACGATGTCAAAACATCAACCGGCGGCGTAGCGATTGAAAATCGAAAACCGACTCGGTATCGAATTCATTATTAACCTCTTATCAACTTCTAATCACTTCATATCATTTATACTCCTCATATCAGTAGCTATAATATTTTGCTAACAAGTCAAAAACATGCTGGAATCATGTCAAGTTCGTTCCTTAATTCATTTTCAATCCGGCTTTGATATCGAACGGCATACGAACTCAAAAACACAAACATAAATTCATAATCTGATCTCTTCCATATATCGATCTTCAAAACATGCCAAGATAATAAAATACTTACATAAAATCGAAGGCCTCGTTGCAAGGATTCCAGAACACTTTTTGGAATCAAAATCGGACGATCGGATCAAACGTTATCGACGTTTGAAAATCGAAATTCAAAGGCACAGGGAACAACTTCGGCTCCTCTGTTCTCATTTCTGAATTTCTTAACACATAAGCACGTGTACATGCTGATAATCTGATTAAAATCAGATATGTATTGCATAAATTGCAATTTAGTCCCTCAAGTCTTCAAGAATTGCAATTCAGTTCTCGGCCTTCTTTTTAATTCAATTTCAATCCAAAATAATTTAAGAATATTAGAATTAAAATCAAAACTCTAAATATTCTCAAATTAAATATAATTGGATTAAAATTAATAAATTCGGATTAATTAAATAATCTTGACCTTTTGCACTTTAGCCCTTGCAACTTCGATATTTGCAAATCAGTCCCTGATCGGGTTTCATCTCCAAAATTAATCTTCTTTAATTCCCGAAACATGGAATTTAATCTTAAATCCCATAAATATTCAAATCGAATATTTATTCTTTTAATTTAAGAATTCTCGGAATTTAATTCTCAAAATCCGTAAATTCTCAAATTAAATATTTTCGGTTCGGAAATTTAATCTATCATTTCCATAACTTCTCAAATCAATATTAGCCCATAATATGGAATTAAATTCTCAAATCCCATAATTAATAATTTAATATTTTCGGGCCTTACATATCCTCTCATTTTTAGCAGCCTGCATAAAAAGCTCTCGGTAACCCCAGTCAACCGTTCCGACCTCGAAACTGTTCTCCTCCAAAGGAGACATTGAATCATTGGCAACAAATTGTTTATAATCCTTGAAACACCTTCGCATATCCTTCCCGTTTTAAGGAGGCCGCAGAAAAAAAAAATAAAAATGTTTTGCTGCATCTAATCTTGATAGTTCTAGTGATCAAGAAAAACATGTATTTGAGGACATTATTCCGGAAACTCTACATGACAAACTGTGCAATTATACCTTACAAGTGGCATCAGAGATAAAATCTTGACATTACTAAGTGAGTTCTGGGTTACTTCTGCAGGTTTTTCATGGACACACCATACAGCAACGTTGCAATTCGTCCACCAATTTTTGATTGAATTAACTAAAGCCCTTGAAGGTTGAACAGAGCTGGTCCTTGTTGTCCAAAGGCCTGGACGAAACCATGAATTATGCCATTATATCTACCTTTCACCCCGAGCACCGCTCTTTCGAAAAAACTTTTACATCATCGATCATAAAATATATGTACCTACAAAAAAACATCGAAGTAACTCATTTAAAGTGACTCATTCTCATCAATTTTTTTTCAACAAAATCTTCATTTGAAACCGATTCATTAGTTAAAATATTCAACAAACTTTTATTTGTGTCATGTTGTTCTTTCCTAAAGTATTTATTTAGTGAACCTCTTAGGATTTCGGCTATTTCTTCTTCTTCTTCTTCTTTTTTTTTTTTTTGTCTTTTTTGATGTCAAGATAGTTGTTTCATTCTGATAAAATAATGCTCAGCTAATTATAACAAAAAAAATGACAATCAAGGAAAAAAAACAACAGTAAAATTAAAAAAAAAACAACTTAGCAATGACCAAAGAACAATAAAACTTGGATTCGATGGGAGTGGTTGGACCGTTGGATGCCTGTAATATGAAGAATTCGAAATTCACTTGTTTAAGATCTAATAACACAAACTTCGTCTATTGACGCAAAGCTTGGTTATGTGCTACAGATGGTTGGTCACCACCCATGAAGGAAGATGAGGATGGTGAAAGCGTAACCAAACCAGAGGCTGAATGGACAACTGACGAAATCCAGTCTTCAAACTATAATAACAAAGATATTAATGTTATTTTTAATTCTGTTGATATGAATATGTTAATCTAATTGGTACTTTTGTTTCTGCTAAGGATGCTTGGGAGAAACTTCAAATTCATTGTGAAGGATCCAAGAGCGTGAAGACAACAATGATTCTATTATTGACATCAAAATCGACAAGCTAAGAATGGAGGAAAATGAAACCATCATGGAATACAATGGTCGGTTGAAGGTCATAACCAATGAAGCTTTTGTTCTTGGAGAGCCAATTAAGAATGAAAGGCTTGTTAGCAAAGTTCTTAGATCTATCTCACAGAGATTCAACAAAAAAAAAAAAATTGCGCTAGATGAATCCAAGGATATATCCACAATGAGGTTGGATGAATTAATATGCTCTCTCCGCACATATGAGATGGATACATAACCAAGACAAAGGTAAGAGTATAACCTTTCAAGTATCTAATGATTTTTACAAATATTTTCTACATTTGACGCAGGAAGTGAATGAATATGATCTAGGAGACGACTCAATATCTCTAATCACCGAAAACGTTTGGTGACTATCTCAAGGTGATGAGAGAAAATAATAAAGGATAAATGGAGGATAACCCTCGAAATTCTTAAGTCTTCCTGCTCCAGAAAAATCCCAGAAATTTTTTCCTACTCAAGGATTTCGACAAAGGTATGAGGCTGCTAAAAATCTTGATAATGTGTAATGCAGGGAGTGTCAAGGCTACGAACACTATGCGAATGAATGTGATAATCGGCTTCGCAAATGTATTAATATCTCCTTGAGTGATGATTCTAAGGAAGAATGGAAAAAGGTTGAAGAAGAAGATCATACCTCACTGACTTCTTTGCAGGATGGTAAGAAGAATTTTCAGGTAAATTCCCTTGGTATTGCCTTCGGTGTTGCAACACCTGGGCGCAACACATGCCAAAAAAACAGATGTTTTGCTGCATCTAATCTTGATAGTTCTAATGATCAAGAAAAACAGGTATTTGAGGACATTAATCCGAAAAGTGTCCAAAAATTTTATGATGAGTTGTATAATTATTGGGTTAAGCGAAACAAGCTTAACACAACTCTCTTTAAGAAAAATTCTTATTAAAATCTGTCGTGGCTAAGCTGGAAGTTATGATGAGCAAGAAAGATCTGGAACTGAGCATGGCCAAAGGGGAGCTTGAAAAAGCAACATGACACTAGCTAGGTTCAATTCGAGCAAAACGAAGCTTGAATCTATGTTGATTATGGGAAACGACGGCAAGCCTGGACTTGGTTTTAAACATAGTATGTTTGAAACTAGAAAGTCTTCTAAACCAACTGTTTTTGTGAAAGAAGGAAGCAATACTTCTATTACTCCTCCAGTACTTGTTATTTCTGGTGTTATTTATTTTACTTATTATTTTTATATTATTATTTTTCACGGAATGTTGTTTCTGGTGTTGTAACCCCGTGGACAACATGTTAAAATTTATTGTTTAAAAATATTATATATTTTAAATTTTTTATATATTATTTTATAATTCCGATATATACCGAATTTTTCGAATTTCATATCGATATCATACTGAAAAATGAACTATCGTTGCGTTACCATACCGTATCAAAATCTTCGGTTGATCGAAATTTGTATTTTTCGATACGATAATCTCAGTATACCCAAATTAGGTATTTTTTCACCTCTAAATGTGAATAAATAAAATTAATCATTATTATGTCATAATTTATAGACAATACAACTCAATTATAATTTAAGTTTAATTTCAATTTAAAAATTGTATTTGAACTTAAATTCATATTCCAAATTTGTATTATGTACATCTCATCCATGATACCAAACGGTATCAAAGTATACTATAAATTTTTAAATTTTGAACAAAAGATTATCATAATTCATTGCAATAGAAATTTATAACCGAAAATATTGAAACATTCATAAAATTTTAAAATTTGAAATATCCAATCAAATATAAAAAATTTGAACCGAAAATTATCATTTATACACCATTAATAAAACTTTTCATACACACATATATATAATTAACTAAAATGAAATTAATCATATTTTAAATAATTATTTTAAATTTTTTTGAGAATATTTACTTATTTATTAAATTATAAAATTCTGTAAACACTAATTTAATTATTTATTAGATATTTTGTAATTATTTTTTAAATATATCATTTTTATGTCATAATTTATAGACAATATAATTCAATTTTAATTTAAGTTTAATTTCAATTTCAAATTTGTATTTGAACTTTAATTCATATTCCAAATTATTATACATCCGAAAATATCACATAATCATAGAAATGACTAAAACATGTTAACTCAATTTTCTTTCTAGTGTTTCTATAGAATATAAGTTGAACCAAATAATCATTTTTTAAAAAAATAAATATCAGTTTTTTTAATAGTCTATTTTTATTTTAAGTAATAAAAAAAATTATTTTTAAACAAATTTTTTAATTCACATACAACCTGAAATAAAATTTTTTAATACAGTTCAATTTGTTTTAAATTAGAATAAGAAATAATACGTTTTGGTCTAGTAAAAAATTGAATATAATTTTTATATATAAATTTTAAAGCATTATAATTTTATTTAAATAATTTATGAAAAATAAATATGAAAAGATTGAATTTTATTTACAAAGTCTGTTTGACCGATATTTCATATTTGTAAATAAGTAAACCTAAACATTAAACGATGTTATTTTAACAATTTTTTTAAAGACAAAAATAAAATTTTATTATTATTTTGATATTTATTTTACATTATTTTTTTTTCTATATATTCATAAATATAATTGTTTTGCTATAATCGTAGTAAAATACTCAAACCAATTCAAAACTCATTATTACAATTATAATTATTAAAATAAATAAAAAAAATGACTAAATGCTTAAATCGTCAATTATAATATTTAGAATGAAATAAAATTGTATCATCAAATTCCAAACGAAAACGCTATTAACCATTATATATCATACTTATACATCTTGCAACTCTCAAAAAAGGATGACAGATGACATAAAGCCACAAAATTGTATAGCATATTCAATCTCCTCCTCTGAAGATACCAAAGACCCAAGTCAAAAAATTTTTCTTCGTTTGCTGCTCCATAATATAAAATAAAACATAATCTATTAAAATAAAATAAAATAAAATAAAAAAATGATTTAAACATATATTCAAAACCAACTTGCAGCTTTTTATCATTAATATCTTGTCTCATCGAGACTGTCTCATTTGTAGTCTCCTCAACCTCGTTCTTTTGTTGAAGCCTTTCAGCAGCCAATCTCTCTCCCTCTCTTAACAGGAAGAGAACAGCAGCAGCAGCCATCGCAAACGAGGAAGGAAGTCCTTTGTTCTGTTGGGGAATCTGCAATCAAACACAACATCAAAAAACCCAAAATCAAAAGCAATAACATGGACCAAATCACCGCCAAGACACCAATCAATGCATCAAGAAAACATCAACTAACGTCAACGCCACAACCATAAACTAATTGATCGCAAACTCAAAAAACTTGAAACTTTCGAAAAACTTACACACAAAGACAGAGCATTCGCCCCATCGATCGAAAACCTAACTATTGGGGAATTTTTTGACAAGCGATTGGATCGAACAAATCAAAAAATATAATCCAATTGGATTTGTTTCTAATTTTATTTAATTTCCCGTTAAAAACTGAATATTTAGTTTAAATTCAATTTTATTAGTAAATAAAAAAGAATCATATTGACGTATTAGGCTTGCAGAAATGTGAAATTTAATTTAATTTAATAAAATAAAAGGTAGAAATTAATCAATAATAATGAATTGTATTGTAGGAGAGAAAAAAAAATCTGGGTAAAATTGTAGTAGATAGGAACGGAACGGAACCGGAACGAGATTTACCTTGACGTGTGGATGCTTTGGGGCGGCGTTTTCTTCAAGGAACGGATAGGTTTTTCCGAAAGGCGGCTTCTTTGTATGAGCTTTGTGCGGCTTCTGTGTATGTGCTTATAAGTAGAGGAAAGGTTGGAGACGAGAAATTAGGTTAGGCCATTTGTTTTAATTAAATGGGTTGGGCCGGGTCAATATTTTTTTTTCTTTTTTGTTATTTTATTTTAGGTTTATATTTTACTAAAGTTTATTATATTATAATAATTTTTAAAATAATAACTCATTGTTTCATGTATATAAATATAAATAATGAAATTGATTTTTTTATATTTAATGTATATATAAATTAAAATAACTCTATTTTATTTCAATTTTTTAGTTCAAAAGTATAGTGTTAGAAGAAATTTACCAACTAAATTCTATTTAAAAACATTGGTTTAATTCGGATATAACTATTAAAACCGAAGTTTATTTGGTTCGATTTTGAATTATTTATTTCAAAATCGAACCAACCGAAAAAATCGAAATTGAAAAATTAATAATTTTATTTATATTATATATATTATGAGATGATATTTAGTGAATGAGTAATTATTTTGAATATTTTTTTGTTGATTGTTGTTTATTTAATCTTTCTTGTTGTTTATGTAATTTATAATTGATTAGTTGATTGTTCTTTATGTAATTTTGAGTTGATTTTTGTTTTTGTAAGTTATTTAAATTTTATTTTTAAAGTTTGTAATAAGAAATCATGTAAAAAAACATATTATATTTTAAAATGTATTTATATTATTAATTTTAATAATTGTATCAAAATCGGAATAATCGTATCAAAATTTTTGTTGTTTTTTTAAAAAATATTATAAGAATGTGGTTCGATATTTGTCCTTGTATTGTTTGTCCCTTGTCAATCACATACTTGTTTGATTATGTGCTTTATGTGATTAGATGATTTTGTTGTTTTGCTTGCTTATTTGATTAAATGTTCAAGATGTTTTACAATCTTTAATGCATACAGATTATGTTGCATTCATCTTGAACTTTAGCCTGAAAAGCACAGAGGGCTGAAAGGCCTAGAGTGCATATGACGTTTGGAGGGCTATAGTTGAGTGGCACGAAATGTAGATTTACTTCCAGAGCTAGATGACTCACTATAGTTGCACCAAAGTCAGCGAAAATGAGATACTTGACATCCTCGATTGGTGAGTTGGTGATTGGTTAAGATTTTATTCCCCAGGATCCCAAGAACCAAAATTCTATTGTTATCAGACTTGATAGCCTACTTTTGGAACATGCATTGCATTCATGTTTATTATCTCGTTTGTTATGTTGTTTATACTGGGAATTGTATTTCTCACCGGATTTATCCGGCTATTGCTGTGTTTTGTATGTATGCATGGCAATAGGTGGGGCAGGAGCTGGACAGAGAGGTCGTGGATAGCTCGAGATAGCAAGATTAGCATGTGGTGATTTCGGGTATAAGAAGTAGAGTTGATGTCAACCATTATATCTTGAACTTGAGTTTGTCTAGTACTTAGAACTTTTGAACATATAAATATGTATGTTTGTCAAGAACAAGAGTACGTAAGATCTTGTGGATTGTATATCATGTTCCATGTTTTGTTGCTTGGTTAGCTCATGGTTATGCATGATTTTGCTTAGATTTTGAAGCATGTATCATTTTTGAAAAGTTAGATGATGTTTGAGAATCAAAACAGGGGCAAAACCTTCATTTTTCAGCTGTATAGGAGTGGAATCCGAGGCCTAGGCGCGCCCGCTCAGCCCAGAAGGCGCGCCCGCATCTAACTAAGGCATTTTGGGTGCCTTGGCCCGAGCCTTGGGCGTGCCAAGTAAAAAAAAATTATCGATCTTTTTGCGACGCGTTTTTGCATCGCCAAATGTAAAATTTTGCATCGCCAAATGTCCGGTATTGCAGATTAAATATTTTTAATTATTAATCACCCTATAAGATTAGATTAGCACCCGAGATCCCCACATGGGCCCTGGGCAAGGGCCCTGGTAGCCCTCCCCCAGGGCCGGCTCTGAGGTTGAAGATGCATATATACATCAAATATATTGACGCAAAGCTTGGTTATGTGTTGCAGATGGTTGGTCGCCACCCATGAAGGAAGATGAGGATGGTGAAAGCGTAACCGAACCAAAGGATGAATGAACAACTGACAAAATCCAGTCTTCAAACTATAATAACAAAGATATTAATGTTATTTTTAATTCTGTTGATATGAATATGTTAACCTAATTGGTACTTTTTTTCTGCTAAGGATGCTTGGGAGAAACTTCAAATTCATTGTGAAGGATCCAAGAGCATGAAGACAACAATGATTCTATTATTGACATCAAAATCGACAAGTTAAGAATAGAGGAAAATAAAACCATCATGGAATACAATGGTCGGTTGAAGGTCATAGCCAATGAAGTTTTTGTTCTTGGAGAGCCAATTGAGAATGAAAGGCTTGTTAGCAAAATTATTAGATCTATCTCAAAGAGATTCAACAAAAAAAAATTTTGCGCTAGATGAATCCAAGGATATATCCACAATGGGGTTGGATGAATTAATATGCTCTCTCCGCACATATGAGATGAATATGAAAGAACATAACCAAGACAAAGGTAAGACCATAACCTTTCAAGTATCTAATGATTCTTACAAATATTTTCTACATTTGACGCATGAAGTGAATGAATATGATCTAGGAGACGACTCAATCTCTCTAATCACCAAAAATGTTTGGTGACTATGTCAAGGTGATGAGAGAAAAGAATAAAGGATAAATGGAGGACAACCCTCGAAATTCTTAAGTCTTCCTGCTCCAGAAAAATCCCAGAAATTTTTTCCTACTCAAGGATTTCGACAAAGGTATGAGGCTACTAAAAATCTTGATAATGTGTAATGCAGGGAGGGTCAAGGCTACGGACACTATGCGAATGAATGTGATAACCGGCTTCGCAAATGTATTAATACCTCCTTGAGTGATTATTCTGAGGAATAATGGAAAAAGGTTGAAGAAGGAGATCATACCTCACTAACTTCTTTGCTGGATGGTAAGAAGAATTTTCAGGTAAATTCCCTTGGTATTGCCTCCGGTGTTGCAACACCTGGGCGCAACACATGTCAAAAAATAGTATGTTTTGATGCATCTAATCTTGATAGTTCTAATGATCAAGAAAAACAGGTATTTGATGACATTAATCCGAAAAGTGTCCAAAAATTTTATGAGGAGTTGTATAATTATTGGGTTAAGCGAAACAAGCTTAACACAACTCTCTCTAAGAAATTTTTTTTTAAAGTTTGTCGTGGATAAGCTGAAAGTTATGATAAGCAAGAAAGATTTGGAACTGAGCATGGCCAAAGGGGAGCTTGAAAAAGTAACATGACACTAGCTAGGTTTAATTCGAGCAAAACCAAGCTTGAATCTATGTTGATTATGGGAAAAGACGGCAAGCCTGGACTTGGTTTTAAACATAGTATGTTTGAAACTAGAGAGTCTTCTAAACCAATTGTTTTTGTGAAAGAAGGAAGCAACACTTCTAGTACTCCTCCGGTACTTGTTATTTCTGGTGTTATTTATTTTACTTGTTATTTTATATTATTATTTTTCACGGCATGTTGTCTCTGGTGTTGTAACACCGTGGACAACATGAACTCTACACGACAAACTGTGCAATTATACCTTACAATACCGATTATGTCAAAATTTTACGATCTAATATGATTTCGGTACAAAATCAAAGTTTTATACCGGAAAAAACTTATATATTTTAAATTTTTTTATATATTATTTTATAATTTCGATATATACCAAATTTTTCGAATTTCATATCGATATCATACTGAAAAATGAATTATCGTTGCGTTACCATACCGTATCAAAATCTTCGGTTGACCGAAATTTGTATTTTTCGATACGATAATCTCAGTATACCCAAATTCGGTATTTTTTCACCTCTAAATGTGAATAAATAAGATTAATCATTATTATGTCATAATTTATAGACAATATAACTTAATTATAATTTAAGTTTAATTTCAATTAAAAATTTGTATTTGAACTTAAATTCATATTCCAAATTATTATACATCTGAAAATATCACATAATCATAGAAATGACTAAAACATGTTAACTCAATTTTGTTTCTAGTGTTTCTATAGAATATAAGTTGAACCAAATAATCAATTTTTTTAAAAAAATTAATATCAGTATGTTTAATATTAAATTTTTATTTTAAGTAATAAAAAAATTATTTTTAGAACAAATTTTTTAATTCAAATAGAACCTGAAATAAATATCAATTTGTTTTAAATTAAAATAAGAAATAATACGTCTTGGACTAGTAAAAAATTGAATATAATTTCTATATATAAAATTTAAAGCATTATAATTTTATTTAAATAATTTATAAAAAAATAAATATGAAAACATTGAATTTTATTTACAAAGTCTGTTTGACCGAGGTTTCATATTTGTAAATAAGTAAACCTAAACATTAAACGATGTTGTTAGATTAATTTTTTTTAAAAAAACAAAATTAAAAATATTATTATTATTTTAATATTTATTTTACATTATTTTTTTGACGATAAACTTGTAATGAATAAGATCTTTCATTACAAAGTTTTCATTATTTAAAACTGTTTAGTATGAATTTAATTTTTTTTCTATATATTCATAAATATAATTGTTTTGCTATAATCGTAGTAAAATACTCAAACCAATTCAAAACTAATTATTACAATTATAATTATTAAAATAAATAAAACAAAATTAAAAAAAAATGAATAAATGCTTAAATAGTCAATTATAATACTTAGAATGAAATAAAATTGTATCGTCAAATTCCATTCCAAACTGAAACACTATTAACCATTATATATCATAATTATGCATCCTGCACAAGCTTAGTCTACGTTTCAAAACACTCTTATCCAAATTCAATTCAAACATTCATACATCATGAGAACTTTTCAAGGTAGCAAGGTTTTTATTTTAGTTTGGAGATCCGTGTGTCCCGGAGGGCCGTGCGCGCCACATAAGTATTATTTCTTGCTAATAATTATCAAGGCACGTTGGAATCCCTTCTTGCTCACCATTTAAAAATGTAGCTTATTACCGAGTCAAGAAGAAATTTGCACAAACCCTCCACCAAGCTCCTGTTCCTTTGCGATCGTGTATGCGGCTGGGGACAAAGTCTGAGATGCTCGGCCTTGTGCTACGAAGAGTAAATTCCAAATTCCATTAAAATAATTTAAGTATGAAAGCTTAAACTTTTAAAACATTTATTTAAAACAATTAAATTGCATAATAAAAATCATTTTGACAAATAAACTTAAATAATTAAAAATATTAATTAAATAGTTAGTACAATAAAATCATTGAATAAATAAAAAAAGGGGGGATGGGACAGTTGTTTAAAAATTTTGGTGCTTTCATCTTATCACCGGAATTTTTATTTGTTTGTTGTGGAGAGATTGGTGCCACCGAAGCCAAGGATCGGTTCGACCGAACTTTGCTCCAATCAGGCGGTTGGATTATTGGCCATATCGAGTGCGGCCCTTCAATTTGTTGAGGCAGAGAATGGCACTGAATTGGTGCGCTCGATCCCATGAGTTCATAGGATCGAGTGCAAGTCCTTTTCTCATTAATGCGTTCTTTTAATGTGTTTTTTGTTGTATTATTATTATTATTATTATTATAATTATATCTATTATCTATCTATTTCTATTACATATCTAAACATATGAGTTCATTTGTGAATTTACTTGACTGAAGTAAATCCGAAGGAACAGTGCAATGTTATCATGTTGGGGGAGTGAAAAGCAAGTAGATAGAGAAGAAAGCCAATCATCTGAAAGGACTGAGAAAGCTGTAGTTGAAGAGAAGGAAGTCGAGAAGAAAAGTCTCAAACAAGGATGACTGATGACATAAAATCACAAAATTGTATAGCATATTCAATGTCCTCCTTTAAAGATACCAAGGACCCAAGTCAACAAATTTTTATTCCTCTGCTCCTCCTCCTCCTCCATAATTTAAAATAAAACATAATCTATTAAAATAAAATATAATTAAAAAAATTATTTAAACATATATTCAAAAACAACCTGCTGCTCCTTATATTGCTCGAGAGAAAATGTAAATCTGTTTCCATAAGGTTTGACCAAAAATGGTTACAACTAACTGACTACCTGCCATGTTAACCACAGATGTGGAAGTATTTTCTAGTGCTTGTTTAGTCTGCAGAAGCTTCAATATAGCAGCATATTGTTCAGGAGTGAACATTCCAGTAGAAGAAATATGTGATCCCGGTTGGTCTGCTTTAATAACATCATTGCTAAACATGTTAGCATGGCCAATAAATTTTGATTGCTTTGGACCATCCTAGGATGTGTATAATTTTGACCTTTTCCCGATCCTTTATAGAAACGATGCCCAGGGGGATAACCAACAAGTTTGAAACATGTTGCTTTGGTATGCCCTGGCCAGTTGCAATATACACAATACAATGGTTCTTTCTTCCTAACTTCAGGCTTATTCTGTGCTGAGTAAAAAGCAGAAGTTCCGAGGTCAGAGAGTGAGGAAGGTGGAACCATCAGAGAACGATGAGATTCTTCTTGTGAAATTAGAGCATATGCTTGACCTACTGTAGGAAGAGGATCCATAAGTAAAATCTGACTCCGAACATGAGCAAAACTGTCATTAAGTCCCATAAGGAATTGAAGTAACTTGTGTTGTTGATCATGTTCAATGTACGTCTTCACAGATTCACACTCACAAGTAGGCAATGCAACAAATGAAGAGTACTCATCCCACAATTGCTTCAATTTAGAATAATATGAGGTGACAGTAACATTGCCTTGCACCAAACGATTGAGTTCTCGAAGGATTGAAAAAATCCTAGAACCATTTACTCTATTAAACCGCTCTTTCAAATCATTCCAAACAGTGAAGGCATCAGAAGAATAGACAATACCTCCAAATATCTCCTTAGATACAGAGTTCAAAATCCAAGAGAGTACCAATGCATTACAGCGCTCCCATGCCGGTAAAGTAGCAGATCCAGCTTCAGGACGTTGATAACTCCCATCGATGAAAGCGATTTTATTCTTAGCACGCAAGCAAATCAACATAGCACGACTCCAGATATTGTAATTCTCAGATCCAGTAAGCTGCTCAGAGATTAAACTCAACCCCGGTGTATCCGATTGAACTAAATACAGAGGATCATGGATGTCCAGACGCGCCGCCATGAAAGATCCGATACGAAGAAGAAATTCAGAAACCGTCAGCGAAAACGATTGAGATTTCAAAAATGAGCAAAAATTGAGAGCTCTGATACCATGTTAAGAAATTAAACTTGGACCTAACTCACCTCAAAAGCTATCGTTAATATCTTGTCTCATCACGACCATCTCAGTTGTAGTCTCATTCGTAAGTTGCTGCATTTCAGCCACCGATTTGTCTTTTGATCTTTTCAGGAGCAGAACTGGTGGGATCAGAGCAGCACCACCCATCGCAAAGTACACCCTTTGTTTATGTTGGGGTGATTCACAGATTCTGCAATCAAACCAATAACATCAAGAAATCCACCACAATCCACCAATATCAAAAGCAATAACATGGACCACAATCGACCAATATCAAAAGCAATAACAATCAATGCATCAAGAAAACTAACGCCAACACCACAACCATAAACTAATTGATCGCAAGCTGGAAAAACTACATACAAGATTAATGAAACTTTCGAAAAACTTACACACAAAAGACAGAGCATTCACCGCTTACACGCAAAGACAGAGCATTCGCCTCCATCGATCGAAAACCTAACTATTGGGGAATTTTTTGACAAGCGATTGGATCGAACAAATCGAGAGCCCAAAAATATAATCCACTTGGATTTGTTTCTAATTTTATTTAATTTCCCTTTAAAAACTGAATATTTTATGGCTTGCAGAAATGTGAAATTTAATAAAATAAAAGGTAGAAATTAATCAATAATAATGAATTGTATTGTAGGAGAGAAAAAAAAAAACACATCTGGGTAAAAATGTAGTAGATAGGAACGGAACCGGAACGAGGTCCACCTTGACGTTGTCCAGTGCTTCACGGTGGTTTTTCCGGCGGCTTCTTTGTATGAGCAGTGTGCTGCTTTTGTGTTTGTGCTTAGGCCATCTCCAACCCATTATGCTATTTTAGTGTAACATTAACTTCAAAATAGTGTAATTCTTACTGATAGGAGTCGTTTTTGTGCGTTATTTGACATGTTTTGTGTTTGTTTTGCTTTCGTTTTGTTCACGTTGTGTCTGTTCCTTATCTTTCTTGTTCTGTTTTATTGTTTTATTGTGTTTGTAGTCACTTCTTTGGTTTATTTATTTATATTACAGGAAAGCACTAGGAATTGCTGATTTATAGTGAGAAGACGTTGCACGTATGCGGCCATGAAGAAAGCAAGAGAAGGGCTTGATTTTTCTGGAATAATACAGGGCGCCCGGGCGGCTGTTTTCTACCGCCCACGCGCACCCATCCTTGAGCAAAACAGTAGCTGGCCTAATTTTCATGCGCTCGGGCGGCACTTTTCTACCGCCCACGCGCACCCATCCTTGAGCAAAACAGTAGCTGGCCTAATTTTCATGCGCCCGGGCGGCACTTTTCTACCGCCCGAGCGCACTCCCATTTGAAGAAAATCCTCGAGGCAGAGTGCAGGCTCCCGGGCGGCTGTTTTCTACCGCTAGGGCGCCTGCATGTAATTTTGGGAAATATTTTTATTTCGGGTATTTGGTTTGATGAGGACTCTTGGGTCATTTAAATAGGATTTTATTAAACGGTTTGGAGGGTTAGACACATCGCACAGAGACAGAGGACGGCGGCTAAGAGATTGAAGATTTATCATCTCCGTTGGGAGTTTTTCTCTTCATCTTTTCTGAATTCTTATGTTAAACAATTTTTAGATTGATTTTTGTAATGACGTTCAGTAGCTAAACTTTTATTTTGTTGGAATCGAGGGGATCCGAACCCTGAAACACTGTAGTGTGATTGAGTCACCGGACGTATTGAGATATGATTTATGTTTATAATTGATTTTATCATGTGTTTTTTTTTCTATATTGATGATTAGCTACCCTTAACATAGATTCGTAAATTGTGAATTGCTGTCGAGAGATAGGTTCATAATTAGGACGAATGATAGAATCCATGGACTTAAAATATGCATAGAGATATGGTATTTAGTACATGTTGATAGCCATAGATCACCAGATTGAAAGCTGTAGAATTCATAGATCGCATAGCAATTAGTCGTGATAAACAATTAGAGAGATTTAATTGTTTCATTGAGTTGATTAGTTTGGCATAACCTCGAGAGAGAGTGTCAATGTTTCAGGAATTTCTGTCAAACTTATGCGCATAAATTAAGTTCCAATCGTCCAGTTCAATTAAGGGGAAGGTGAACCAAAATTCCAACAAAATCTATTCAAATTGTTATTTTTAAATCGTGAGAATTGGGTTCTTGGTTGTGAAATTGTTATTTATTTACATTGAGTTCTTAGTTTTAAATGGTAGATAGAATCACAAATCAACTTTTCGATACTTTGTGTAGTTAAAAATTTAAGAAACAAATTATTATTGATTAGTCCCTGAGGACGATACTCGTACTCAGTACATTTTATTATAACTTGAATCGTGCACTTGCGATTATTTCGACTGGAACTAAGAGATTTTTATAGCATATTTGAGTGTTAGTATTCCGTCGATCAAGTTTTTGGCGCCGTTTCCGGGGACTATTGAGATTTTAATTTGTTTTATTCGATTTTTCTCTATTACAATTTTAATCATTTTTATTCCATCTGTGAACTGCAGGATTCTCTTGCAGTGCATGCGACTCTCACCTGAGGAACTAGTGCCTTTTGATCCAGAAATCGAGAGAACTTTTCACAGAAGAAGAAGGCAACAACAAGAAGAAATGGAAGAAGAACAAGAACGAGAACAACTAGTTTACAGATCCATGATGGATTTCACCTTGCCAAACTTCGAAGATGCTAGACCAAGCATCATCAGGCCAACTGTAGCAGCGAATCACTTTGAGATAAAACCTGCTATTCTTCAAATGATTCAGAACACACTCCAATTTGGCGGGACGGTCATTGATGAACCATATGTGCACCTTACAAATTTTCTGGAAATTTGTGATACATTCAAGATACAGGGAGTTTCTGATGACGCTATTCGGTTGCGTTTATTCCCTTTTTCACTGCGAGACAAGGCGAAAGCATGGCTAACAAATTTACCTGCAAGTTCCATCACTACTTGGGATGATCTGGCGAAATCTTTCCTCACCAAATACTTCCCACCATCTAAGTCAATGAAGCTAAGAGCTAACATCACAACTTTTTCCCAAGGAGAACAGGAAACACTTTACGAAGCATGGGAGCGCTACAAAGATCTACTGAGGAGATATCCACACCACCAATTATCAGACGGTCTTGTGGTACAAACTTTTTATTATGGTCTTTCTCACTCAAATCGTGCAATGTTAGATGCAGCTGCAGGTGGAAATTTACTGCAAAAATCGTCTGACGATGGTTATGAATTAATTGAGGAAATGGCATCTAGTAGCTATCACCCTCAGGCTGAAAGGAGTGCAACCCAGAAATCTATGGGAATTCATCAGGTTGATGCGTTCACATCAGTGGCCGCTCAACTTGAAGTCATGAACAAGAGAATTGAGGAACTGAGTGTAGGAAACTCTGTGATGCGAGTTCAAGAAGTGTGGTGTGTAAAATGCGGTGCAGAGCATTTTACGAAAGACTGTCAAACATTTTCTCAACCAGAGGGAGTTATGGAAAGTTACATGGGAAATCAAAATCGCCCAAGGAATGACCCATTCTCGAATTCCTATAATCCAGGGTGGAGACAGCATCCAAATTTCTCGTGGGGTGGACAGAACAATAAACCATATGGGAATCAGAACTATGGCAGACAACCTCAAGAGGAGAAGTCGAGTTTAGAGCAGATGATGCAGAAATTTATATCATCTACTGAAACCCGGATGCAGAATCAAGATGCCTCAATAAAGAATCTAGAGAATCAAATAGGGCAATTGGCCAAAACAATTTCCAGCAGAGATCAGGGTACCTTGCCAAGTGACACGGAGAAGAATCCGAAGGAGCAGGTAAAAGCAATTGAACTGAGGAGTGGAAAGACAGTGGAGCCTGTACCACAGATCGAGAAGGAGCCAGAATTGGCTACTTCAGAAAAAATTTCAGGTAAGTCATCTATCCCAACACTTTCACCCACTTCACAAGCAAAAATTGTTGTGCCACCACCTTTTCATGCAGCTCTGAAGAAGGCAAAACTAGATTCTCAGTTTGGCAAATTCCTGGAAGTATTCAAGAAATTGAATATTAATATTCCCTTCGCCGATGCACTGATGCAAATGCCAAGCTATGCGAAGTTCTTGAAAGAGATCCTCTCCAACAAGAGGAAACTGGAGGAGCATGCAATGATTAGTCTGACTGAGAATTGCTCAGCACTGGTGCAAAATAAAATTCCATTAAAGAAAAAAGATCCAGGGAGTTTCTCTATCTCTTGTGTGATTAATGATATTCAATTTCACAAAGCTTTATGTGATTTGGGTGCTAGTATAAACCTAATGCCTTACTCTGTGTTTAGGAAATTGAGATTGGGAGAACCAAAGTCCACCAGAATGTCGTTACAACTGGCGGACAGGTCCATCAAATATCCACGGGAGATAATCGAGGACGTGCTTGTAAAAGTGGACAAATTCACCTTCCCCGTGGACTTCATGGTGCTAGATATGGAAGAGGATTTGGACATGCCACTCATTTTGGGTAGACCTTTCCTGGCAACAGAAAAGGCACTAATAGATGTCCAGAAGGGAGAGTTGCTTTTGAGAATAGGAGAAGAGAAAATTTCGTTTGACGTTTTTAATGCTTTAAAATTTTCTCAGAATAATGAAGAATGTTTTCAACTAGATGTAGTGGACTCACTGTTATTTGATTATGTGCAGGATACTTTTCAGGAACCATTAGAAGCTGCACTTATATCTGAGCATGTGGACGATTTCAGTGATGAAATTGAAGAGATGACTGCATATTTGAATGACAACTAGCCATGGAGAAGAGGTGGAAAGCTTAGACTTGAAGACCTTGGTGACCGGAAGGATTTAGTTCTTCAGAAACCAAGCATTGAGGAACCACCTACTGTGGAATTGAAACCATTACCAGTCCATCTCAAATATATGATTTTAGGTGAGAATGATAAGTTACCTGTCATAATATCTTCTTCTTTGACAGGTGAGATGGAGGCCAAACTAATGGAGGTGCTCAAGAAACACAAGAGTGTGTTTGCTTGGAAAGTGGCGGATATCAAAGGAATCAATCCATCCATATGCATGCACAAGATTTTAATGGAAGAGAGCATCAACCCATTGGTCCAAACACAAAGGAGATTGAATCTGAAAATGCAGGAAGTTGTAAAGCCGAAACGATCAAACTTCTGGATGCAGGTATCATTTATCTTATATCTGATAGTCCATGGGTGAGTCCGGTACAATGTGTACCAAAGAAGGGGGGAATTACTGTCATACAGAATGAGAATAATGAACTGATACCCACTAGAACAGTTACAGGTTGGCGTGTGTGCATAGACTATAGAAAACTAAATGACGCAACCTGTAAGGATCATTTTCCCCTTCCCTTCATTGATCAAATGCTAGAGAGACTGGCGGGGTATGAGTTTTACTGTTTTTTAGATGGGTATTCAGGATACAATCAAATAGCGATTGCACCTGAAGACCAGGATAAAACGACATTCACTTGTCCATATGGTACATTTGCCTATAGACGTATGCCTTTCGGGTTGTGTAACGCTCCTGCTACTTTTCAGAGGTGCATGACTTCCATTTTTCATGATATGGTCAAAAAAATTTTGGAAATTTTCATGGATGATTTCTCTATTTTCGGTCAATCTTTTGATGCATGTCTGCATAACTTGAATTCTGTTTTAATGAGATGCGAGGAGACAAATTTGGTGCTGAACTGGGAAAAGTGTCATTTCATGGTGACAGAAGGTATAGTATTGGGTCACCGAATTTCTGAACAGGGAATCGATGTGGACAGGGCCAAGGTGCACATTATTAAAAATTTGCCTCCACCTACGACAGTCAAGGGAGTCAAAAGTTTCCTAGGGCATGCTGGTTTCTATCGGCGGTTTATTAAGGATTTTTCAAAAAATGCCAAACCTCTGTCCTCTTTGCTAATGAAAGATACCCCTTTTGACTTTGATTCAAATTGTTTACAGGCCTTTGAAGTTTTGAAAGAAAGACTGGTGACTGCACCAATACTGACATCACCAAACTGGGACCTCCCATTTGAGGTAATGTGCGATGCAAATGACTCGGCTGTTGGCGCAGTGCTTGGCCAACGAATAGACAAGGTATTCCGAACTATCTACTATGCTAGCAAGACTCTAAATGAAACTCAACTCAATTATGTCACCACTGAAAAAGAATTGCTAGCTGTAGTATTTGCACTGGACAAATTTCATTCATACCTTGTACTTTCCAGAATCACAGTATACACAGATCACTCTGCAATTAAGCACTTGTTGACGAAAAAAGATGCCAAACCTAGACTGATTAGATGGATCTTACTTTTGCAAGAATTTGATTTAGAGATCAGGGATAAGAAGGGTGTTGAGAATATAGTAGCTGATCATCTGTCTAGATTAGAATGCATTGCTGACGGTGCACAAACTGACATAGAGGATATAGATGATTGGTTCCCTGATGAAAAACTTTTTGCCATAGAAAATTCACCATGGTATGCAAATTTTGCTAATTATCTGATCACAAGCACACTCCCACATAACCTGTCTTTCCATCAGAAGAAAAAAATTTTATCAGATGTAAAGCATTATTTTTGGGAGGAACCTTTTTTGTTTAAAATATGTGCTGACTCGATGATCCGGAGATGTGTGGCGGAAGGAGAAATGCAAAGCATCCTCAATCATTTTCATGATCGTGAGGTAGGTGGCCATGCTGGGCCAGCTAAAACAGCAGCAAAGGTACTTGAATGTGGGTTCTATTGGCCCAATCTCTTTAAGGATGCGCGTTTGTTTGTCTTAGCTTGTGATAGATGTCAGCGGACAGGTAATATCTCTAACCGAAATGAAATGCCTTTAAATAATATCATTGAGTGTGAGATATTTGATATATGGGGAATCGACTTCATGGGACCATTTCCACTTTCTTTGACAAAAAAATACATTTTGGTCGCAGTCGATTATGTTTCAAAGTGGGTAGAGGCTGAAGCTTATGCGACAAATGTTGCACAGGTTGTACTGAAATTTTTGAAGAAAAATATTTTTAATCGGTTTGGTACACCCCGTGCAATCATTAGTGATGGTGGCACCCACTTTTACAATAAACTTTTTGACAAACTTTTGAAAAAATATGGTGTCAATCATAAAGTCTCTACCCCATATCATCCCCAGACCAGTGGCCAAGTGGAAGTGTCCAATCGAGAAATCAAACAAATTTTGGAGAAAAGTGTGAATACTAATCGGAAAGATTGGGCACTTCGACTTGATGATGCCTTATGGGCCTATAGGACAGCGTTTAAAACACCTATAGGCACTTCTCCTTATAGATTGTTATTTGGAAAGACATGTCATTTACCTGTTGAGTTAGAACATAGAGCATATTGGGCTACTAAGATCCTAAACTTTGAATTTGCTGCTGCAGGTGAAAAGCAATTGCTAGAGCTTAATCAATTGGAGGAATTCCGCGACAGTGCATATGATATGGCGGTTTCGTACAAGGAACGAACCAATAGAATACATGACAGGCGCATTCGTCAGCGGGAATTCAAGGAAGGAGATGCTGTCTTGCTATTTAACTCCCGATTGAGGCTGTTTCCTGGGAAACTGAAGTCTAGGTGGTCTGGTCCCTATAAAATCACCAGGGTGTATCCATCGGGGGCCATTGAGATCAAAGATGCCAGAAACGAGTCTTTTACGGTCAATGCTCAAAGGCTCAAGCACTATATGGGGGGTGACATTGATTACATGATGGTCATCACCACATTGACTGACCAAGACTAGTCTGGGGAGGAAGAAAAGTCAAGCTCTCGACTTTAAATTGAGAACTACATTCTACTTTCTCTTTGACTTATTTTTGTTTTTGTTAGTTTTAGTTTTAGTTTTAATTTTAAAAACCTTTTAAGTTAGTTTTTTTCTGTTCCGAGTTGAGTACTATTTTTTTTAAGTTTTCAAAGTTTTGGGGTGCGCCCGAGCGGCTATTTTTGCCACCCAGGCGCATGCCCACTGTCCCGTGCTTTTTTAAAAAAAGAGGGTGCGCCCGGGCGGCTATTTTTTACCGCCCGGGTGCATCGCGCAGACTCAGAAAAATAAAACCCGATCCCCCTTTCTTTCTTTCACAATTCCCTTTCAAACTTCTCTCCCTAACCCTAATCTCTCTCGCCGCTCTCTCTCTCTCACTCCATACTTCTCTTTGTTCTTTCAAATTCACAGGTCCATCACTTGATTCTTCAAGTTTTGTAGCCATGGCACCCAAGAAACAAAAGTTTGCAACTTCAAGGGCTACCCCATCCAACATCATCGATGGGAAATTCGTCTCCGAAGAAGCCAAGGTGAGATATGAAGACTCCAAATCTAATAGGAATCCAATTGCGGAGAGGGGATTCAATCTCTCTGAAGAACGCACCGCCTCTCTTGGCATAGTGGCTCGAGGATGGACCGAATTTTGCCGCCAACCCCTAGCGGATATTGTACCCTTGGTAAGAGAGTTCTACGCCAACGCTATCGAGCGTACAGATAGCACGGCTTTTGTGCGGGGTAAGATGGTTTCTTTCACTCCTGCCGCAATTAATAATTTGTTGAAAACCCCGGATGTAGATGATAGCCAATTTCAAGCATTTAGGGCCAATCCGGACTATAATGAAATCTCTAGGGTCCTGTGCTATGATGAAAACGTGTGGAAAGAACCGGTTAAATTTGTATCGTTTAAAGAAAAATATTTGCGGCTAGAACCGGCCTTGTGGTATGCTTTTCTGACTCACAGGTTGATGCCGGTATCCCACACCCAAACGGTGGTGATGACTAGGGCGGTGCTGCTGTATGCCCTGCACAAGCAATGGCCACTCAATGTTGGACGAATTATCAACCAAGAGTTGTATACTTCCATTCGCACGTCCAACATTGCAATATTCTTTCCAACAATTGTTTCTGCACTGTGTGTAAAAGCTGGTGTCCCAAGCAGGGACGACGAAGAGTGGTTGCACCCGAAGCAAGAGGTGGATGACACTATTTTGAAGGCGAAACAGGCGTATCGACTCAAGGAATTTACAGCTCAATACCGGGCGTGTTCTGGACCCGGTCAATCATCGAGGACGGTGCCTAAGCCACCCCCTGCTCGACGCACCATGAATGACACACTGAGTAAAATCTCTGCCTGGGTGCAGCATATGGACAAATACCAGGAGGTGAACGCAGCCTACAACGAATCTACCAATGCCATGATGCGAGGGCTGCTCGCAAATGCTGGGATGGACCCAGCAGCTTATCCGGTGCCACCGCCATATCCTCCACCTTTCTAATTCCAATACGCTCCGCCAGTTCGGGATCTGCCCGAAGAATTCGACGAGGAGGATTCTGATTAGTACCAGGGGAGTGTTTAGTGCTTTTTGTTTTGTTTTTTTTTTTAGTGTTCTGTTTTGTTTGTTCTTACTTTTGGAAGTGTCAAGTAGCATTGGGGACAATGCTCGTCTTTAGTTAGGGGAGGGTGTGTGTCTTTTGTTTTTTTTTTTCTGTCTGTTTTCATGCTTTATGTTCGTTCAAGTCGTTTGTAGTGTTGTTGCAAGTGTTGTGAATGAAACCAAATAATCAAGCCAATGATGAAAAAAAATTGAAAAATGGCAGTTTTAAGTCCATGATTATCTTCTTTGCTTGACAAATAGTTTTGAACTAGTTTAACCAAGTCGATGAATGTATCTCTAAACACTCTGTGAGGTACACTTGAATCTGAATTTGAAACACACAAAATTGGATATGATTGAGGCAATTTGTTTGATCTTTGGGCTTACAGTTTTTCATGAATTACCCTTAGATGCCCAGTTGAACCTTCACGTTTATATAAGCACGAGAGGTGAATAATCTGAAGTTTGTTTTGGTGTAATCATCGCTTACTACTGATGATTTTTTGTTCTGCACTGATTGAGATCTGTATGAGGTAACTGTGAATAAAAATTTGTCTAGAACAAGTTCGAACATCCCTCGAGGCGCAATACGGGTATACTGTGACTTAGGAGTGATATAGGCAATTCTTTCTGAATTTCGTTTGTGCCTTTCAAACCAACCTTGGTGTATTATTATTTTCCTAGTACCTAATTTGAGCTTAATAGAAAACGAATGACATGCGTGAAAACGTGTGGTAAACCCCCATTCGACATTTTTCAATATCCTACAACTACTAACTATAGCTTAAACACTCATTCCTACCTTGTGGGGAGTAAAGTGAATTTAGATTATGTCTTTTCAAGCTCCTGCTGAAAAATTGAGAATGGAATGTTGTGTTGGTTGTTGTTCAAAATGGTGAAAAAGTAAGAAAAGAATGTTGGCAGAAGGCGAAAAAAGAAAAAAATATATGGAAATCAATGAATGTGAAAAGGTGCAAATTTTTGAATCAAAAAGAGTAGACTGTAGAGAATGATCATCATTTACTCCCTCTTTGAATTCTTTTTCTTCATTTCGAGCCATTAGCCTAGCCTGACATCAAAAGCTGACTAAGACCTAGACCGAGTCACAGTTACCTAATATACTAGTGGAGAGGGGTTGTAAGGATTTTTCTTATGGACTGTTGATAGACATGGTTAATGAATATGGATTCTTGATCAAAACACGCACACACTATTATTGAGTTATACCAGTCATGAGTGTGTGTATCAGTGAACATTTCTAAATCTTGATCCTATCATAACTGAAAAAGTCCTTATGATCTGAGGATGTGTGAATTGAATTCGGAGTAGAGTATTCCAAAAACGGAGTTGCGAGATTTTGAAGTTTGCAAGGTTTACTAGTTTGTGTTAATTTTTTTTAAAAGGTCAGCATGTTGATTTGATTGGATTGTTTCTCTTTTGGAAAAAATTTTGAGGCTTGAGAAGGTTAAGTTCACCTACTTGTGTCGTCTTTTCGTTGTTTTTGCATGTTAGTTGTCACCTATTTTGCTCGAGGGCAAGCAAAAGGTTAGTTTGGGGAGGTTGATAGGAGTCATTTTTGTGCGTTATTTTGCATGTTTTGTGTTTGTTTTGCTTTCGTTTTGTTCACGTTGTGTCTGTTCCTTACCTTTCTTGTTCTGTTTTATTGTGTTTGTAGTCACTCCTTTGGTTTATTTATTTATATTACAGGAAAGCACTAGGAATTGCTGATTTATAGTGAGAAGGCGTTGCACGCATGCGGCCATGAGGAAAGCAAGAGAAGGGCTTGATTTTTCTGGAATAATACAGGGCTCCCGGGCGGCTATTTTCTACCGCCCACGCGCACCCATCCTTGAGCAAAACAGTAGCTGGCCTAATTTTCATGCGCCCGGGAGGCACTTTTCTACCTCCCACGCGCACCCATCCTTGAGCAAAACAGTAGCTGGCCTAATTTTCATGCGCCCGGGCGGCACTTTTCTACCGCCCGAGCGCACTCCCATTTGAAGAAAATCCTCGAGGCAGAGTGCAGGCGCCCGGGCGGCTGTTTTCTACCGCTAGGGCGCCTGCATGTAATTTTGGGAAATATTTTTATTTCGGGTATTTGGTTTGATGAGGACTCTTGGGTCATTTAAATAGGATTTTACTAAACGGTTTGGAGGGTTAGACAGATCGCACAGAGACAGAGGACGGCGGCTAAGAGATTGAAGATTTCTCATCTCCGTTGGGAGTTTTTCTCTTCATCTTTTCTGAATTCTTATGTTAAACAATTTTTAGATTGATTTTTGTAATGACGTTCAGTAGCTAAACTTTTATTTTGTTGGAATCGAGGGGATCCGAACCTTGAAACACTGTAGTGTGATTGAATCACCGGACGTATTGAGATATGGTTTATGTTTATAATTGATTTTATCATGTGTTTTTTTTTCTATGTTGATGATTAGCTACCCTTAACATAGATTCGTAAATTGTGAATTGCTGTCGAGAGATAGGTTCATAATTAGGACGAATGATAGAATCCATGGACTTAAAATATGCATAGAGATATGGTATTTAGTACATGTTGATAGCCATAGATCACCATATTGAAAGCTGTAGAATTCATAGATCGCATAGCAATCAGTCGTGATAAACAATTAGAGAGATTTAATTGTTTCATTGAGTTGATTAGTTTGGCATAACCTCGAGAGAGAGTGTCAATGTTTCAGGAATTTCTGTCAAACTTATGCGCATAAATTAAGCTCCAATCGTCCAGTTCAATTAAGGGGAAGGTGAACCGAAATTCCAACAAAATCTATTCAAATTGTTATTTTTAAATCGTGAGAATTGGGTTCTTGGTTGTGAAATTGTTATTTATTTACATTGAGTTCTTAGTTTTAAATGGTAGATAGAATCACAAATCAAATTTTCGATACTTTGTGTAGTTAAAAATTTAAGAAACAAATTATTATTGATTAGTCCCTGAGGACGATACTCGTACTCAGTACATTTTATTATAACTTGAATCGTGCACTTGCTATTATTTCGACTGAAACTGAGAGATTTTTATAGCATATTTGAGTGTTAGTTTTCCGTCGATCACTTACACCAAAAACAACACTCATCTCCAACCCATTAACTCTAAACTCTACACTAAAAGGAATATTCTCGAAATATTCTCTATTATTTTATTCATAACAACTAATTTATTTCACAAAATATTTTGAAACACAATAATTAAAATATCAATAATTTCTAAAATAATATTTTCTACATAGAAATATTAATGAATTAAAAATTTTAATAACATATATTTTTAGAATAATTTTAAAATTTTTTAAAAATTTTATTTTATTTATTTAAATATTTAAACTAATTATTTTATTTATGAATTTTAATTTTATTAATTTAAATAATTAAAGAATTAATTAGAAAACAAAAAAATAAGATAGCGTTAAGCTACAGTGTTGCACCAAATATGGTGCAACACTGTAGCGTTGTACTAACCTAGCGCCAAAAATGGCGCTGGGTTGGAGCAACAAATCAGGTGCCATTTTGGCATTTTACGCCAAGATGGTGCCTGATTGGAGATGGCCTTATTATAAGTCGAGGAAAGGTGAGAGACAAGAAATTAGGTTAGGCCATTTGTTTTAATTAAATGGGTTGGGCCGGGTCAAAATTTTTAATTCACATAAACCTGAAATAAAATTTTTGAATACAGTTCAATTTGTTTTAAATTAAAATAAGAAATAATACGTTTTGGACTAGTAAAAAATTGAATATAATTTCTATATATAAATTTTAAAGCACTATAATTTTATTTAAATAATTTATAAAAAAATAAATATGAAGAAATTGAATTTTATTTACAAAGTCTGTTTGAACGATATTTTTAAATAAGTAAACCTAAACAAATTTAAATGATGTTATTTTAACAATTTTTTAAAAAACAAAATTAAAATTATTATAATATTTTGATATTTATTTTACATTATTTAAAACTGTTTAGTATGAATTTAATTTTTTTTCTATATATTCATAAATATAATTGTTTTGCTACTCAAACCAATTCAAAACTCATTATTACAATTATAATTATTAAAATAAATAAAACAAAATTAAAAAAAATGACTAAATTAATGCTTAAATCGTCAATTATAATATTTAGAATGAAATAAAATTGAATTTTATTTACAAAGTCTGTTTGACCGATATTTGTAAATAAGTAAACCTAAACAAATTTAAACGATGTTTTTATTTTAACAATTTTTTTAAAAAAAAAATTAAAAATATTATTAATATTTTGATATTTATTTTACATTATTTAAAACTGTTTAGTTTGAATTTAATTTTTTTTCTATATATTCATAAATATAATTGTTTTGCTACTCAAACCAATTCAAAACTCATTATTACAATTATAATTATTAAAATAAATAAAACAAAATTAAAAAAAATGACTAAATTAATGCTTAAATCGTCAATTATAATATTTAGAATGAAATAAAATTGAATTTTATTTACAAAGTCTGTTTGACCGATATTTGTAAATAAGTAAACCTAAACAAATTTAAACGATGTTTTTATTTTAACAATTTTTCAAAAAACAAAATTAAAAATATTATTATTATTTTGATATTTATTTTACATTATTTAAAACTGTTTAGTATGAATTTAATTTTTTTTCCTATATATTCATAAATATAATTGTTTTGCTACTCAAACCAATTCAAAACTCATTATTACAATTATAATTATTAAAATAAATAAAACAAAATTAAAAAAAATGACTAAATGCTTAAATCGTCAATTATAATATTTAAAATAAAATAAAATTGTATCGTCAGATTCCAAACTGAATTCCAAACTGAAACGCGGTTAACCATTATATATCAACTCAAGGATGAGTTATAACATAAAACCACAAGTTAAAATTATTTTTAAATTTAATATTTTAGGTTTTATTTTATTGCATTGTATTTTGTTTCGTTTAAAAAATAATGATCATCATACTTTTGCACCTCACCCTTGCCCTTAATTATATTTGAATATAAACTATTTTTTCATATAAAATAAATTTTCGTGTCAAATATATAGCAAAGTTAAAATTATTTTTAAATTTAATATTTTAGGTTTTATTTTATTGCATTGTATTTTGTTTCGTTTAAAAAATAATGATATTGTAAGGGAACGGTATTTTGGGAGAAAATTTTTGGTTTGTCATATATCAAAACTATTTATTATAGCGTGCTCTTATTTTTTATATAATAACATAGATAAATAAATTATTATAATTTTGTTACAAATAATTAAAATGATGTCTCTTATTATTTAAATACTATATCGGACTATCAAAATAGTAGCATAAATATACACACACATTGTTGAGGTTATATCAAGGGTTTTTCTATTTTTAATTTCAAAAATACAGCACTATGGAAGACAATGCATAAATACTGCAAATTGCTCTCAGTAGGCTGAAAATTAATATTTCCAGCGTCCATTGCTAATGACAGCAGACATATGTTTTATGCTTCTTTGTTTGTTTTTTTTGTTTTTTGCTTCTTTGTTTGTTTTTTTTTTGTTTTATTGATTATATAATTAATAAATAATTTTGTCATTTGTTTATTTATTTGTATTCAACATTTGTTTTTTTAAAATTGAAATTTAATTTGTAATTTTAATTTTTGACTTGATGATCTCCTAAAAAGTACATTATTAGGCAACAAAAATAAAAAAAAATGTAACATAATTACTTTTGTAGAAAATATAATTACAATTGACACAAAATTAATAATTTTTTTATGTGTTGGATATATATTTTAAGAGTTATTTGTACCAAATACCCCTGTGAAATATTGAAAATACACATTTTTCTCCTCTGAAATTTTAATAGGCATCTTCAACCCCGACCTTTTATAAAATTAGCACACGTGTCCCTTCATATGAATTATTGTTGCGCATGCGACTGTGCAAATATTTTGATTTTTTTCGCACTAAATACACCCTATGAAATATTAAAAATACATGTTTGACCCCTTGAAAGTATATTTTTTAAATATATTCAACCCATAATATACAATTTGTATTAAGATCCATTTATAAAATATTTAACACACATATTTTTTTATTAATTTTTGTTTTTATTTTAAATTTATTTCTTAATTAATTTTTTTCTAGAAAAAAATATTATTACTCACTTCGTTATTTTATTAAACTCATTTTGTGACGCCTGAGGCTGAGGAGGCGGAGAGTGATCGCCGATGCCAAGTGGTTGCACGGATAATGAGCGGCTCCCGGTAGGCTTCTAGGCGGAGGGAGACATGAATGAACCGATCCCATGCCGGAATAAGAGGGATTCTGAGACTGTGTAGTATGTGACTGCATAGTTGAGGAGAGCTTAAAAGATTTCATATGTACTACTCATATCAAGAAGGTGCATCTTCTTTTCGGGAGCTCATCATATAAGAACTCCAAATTTAAGCGTGCTTGAATTGGAAAAATTATAAGATGGGTGACCCTCTGGTATACATGTCAAAACGGGCTGGCGGGACGAAGCGGGACGGCCCGCAACCCGCCTCAACCTGCCTTTAGGCGGGGCGGGGCGGGCCTCCAAATGCTCAACCCAACCTAACCCGCCTTGGACCACGGGTTGGGCGGGCTGGCCCGCCTAATTTTTTATTAATTTTTTTTATAAAATAAATGTTAATTTTTTAATTAAAAAAATTATAAAAACACTTGAAATGCTAATAAAATGAAAAATAAAATTTAATCAAATAGTTTAATCAATATTAAAAAGTATTACCATGAAAAATTAATAATATATAAAATTAATTAGTAAAATAAAATATGAAAAATTTAAAAAATACTACATAGTTTAATATCATCAAAATTCATTCAAAATAATTTCAATAAAACTAAAAATATGAATAAAAATACTAAAAAATTCAATTTTGCATAAATAAAAAAAAATTTGGCGGGCCAGCCTGCGCGGGCTCAGCCCGTTTGGCCCGCCTCCAAACAGGCTGAGATTTGGCCAACCCAACCCAACCCATTTCCATGGCGGGGTGGGCCGGCCCGACGGGCCCAGCCGAATTTGACAAGTCTACCCTCTGGGAAGTTTCACAGGGTGCGTGTGGGTGAGGACATAAGCACGCTGAAAAGACTCGTCTTGATACAGTGGGTCGTTACAAATGGTATCAGAGCCGACCTCTCTTAGTACGGTATGGTTCGAGGACGAACCAAGCGGAAGCTTGTGGGCATGTGACGCCCGGGGTTGAGGAGGCGGTGAGTGATCGCCGGTACCAAGAGGTTGCACGGACAATGAGTGGCTCCTGGTAGACTTCTAGGCGGAGGAAGACATGAATGAACCGATCCCGTGCCGAAATGAGAGGGATTCTGAGACTGTGTATGTATGAGACTGCATAGTTGAGGAGAGCTTAAAAGATTTCATATGTACTACTCATATCAAGAAGGTGCATCTTATTTTCGGGAGCTAATCATATAAGAACTCTAAAGTTAAGCGTGCTTGACTTGGGTAAATTATAGGATGGGTGATCCTCTGGGAAGTTTTCTAGGGTGCGTGTGAGTGAGGACATAAACACGCTGAAAAAACTCGTCTTGATACAGTGGGTCGTTACAATGCCAGAGACTAAATAATCAGTTTTAGCATGAGAATCCCTCAGCGATATTGGAGGAGGAATGACCACCCTATTTAAAGCACAATTTATAGGGGTAGACTATTTCAATAATCAAGATACATAGAAAAAGAGAAGATATACTCAAGCTCTGTATAGTCTCGAGTTGCATGAAATATTTTTAGTTGATGAATACATTATGTTATTCACTAAATACATATGGAGTTCAGGAGTCGAGGAAAATGTAGCTCTTCAGCTATTTTTCGCAAAAATGCCAATTCGCTGGAGAGAAATGCTGATAAAAGAATATGTTCTAGGTATCTAGATACATTGGCAAGACGCGCCTCTTTTCTGAAAGAAAAATTGGCAGAATGGTGCCACATGACAACATTACAAAAGAACTACAAAAAGATAAGAGTATATATAAACATACTTCATTATGTTGTAGAGAAAATGATCTCTCAACAATCATTGGGAATAGATAACAGAGATTTAAAAGAAAGAAATTCAGAAATAATCCCTAAAATAAAAAAATGAGAGGTTCTTGGAAACCAAAGACAGTTTGGACCAAACAAAAGGCCAGATTTTATAGATCAGGAAAAAGAAGTGGACCTACAAGAACACCCCAGCAACAAGCTCATCTCAAAGCAGGGAAAGAATACCATCCAGAAGAACTTTTAGGATAATTTATACGAGAGCAAGTGAATGTTTTAAAGACTGTAACTGCTGGACATGCGGAGCAAGGGGACATATTTCGACAAATTGTCCAGAAAATGAGAAGAAAGGAGTCAAAATATTTGAAGCTACACCTGACATGGATGATGCGGTCTTCTTTCAAGATCTTGTCCAAGTATATCAGTTTGAGGATATATCCTCAGACGAAAGCATATACGAGGAAGAAATATTATGTAGTCAAGAAGAATCTGATGATGAATCAGAATCAGACTAAAAAAGAAGTGTTTCGACATGAAACACATGAAAGTTTGGCTGAGTTTTTTCGTCGTCAAACTACTATATCTCATAATATGATCCAAAGAATTATGAGAGAAAATATCACTCTACAAAAGTGTCAAGGATTTTCGGCAGCACAAGTGGAAAGAGTCTTAGGAAACCTGGAGCTTAGACAAAGAAGACACAATCTGATTTACAAGGTATCCAGAAGGGAAATGACGATTCCTATGGAATTAACTAGTAATCAGAATGAGATGAAATTAATTCCTTTTGAAGAAATAAGAGAAGAATTGCAAAAGCTGAAAAGTGAAGTAGCAAGGACGATGTCTTAGATTCATATTGGAGCAATCCAAATAATGATCAAAACTACTTTCAAAGAAGGAATAGATTCCCCCATAGACATCGTAGTATGCGATAAAAGAATGGGAAATATACAAGACGCTGTTCTGGAAACTATCTCAAAAAATTTATGTGCAGAAAAAATTGTAGGAGTTATTTACCCAAGAATAGCCTACAATTTAGCTGACAGATACTTTAGTCGTGCCTTAACATTGCATCAAAATTTGAAGGAAAAATGATTAATGAAGGAATGTAATAGACCATATTCTATTACATGTCAAATTTCATATGCTCTTTCTAATACCCATCATTCAGAATTATTTATTAGAGATGAGTTTATTGAAATCCCAGAGATTTTCGGAAAAGTTGCTCAAGCAATCTACAACCAAAACTAGGTGCAAAGAACCAACCAGACTGCCCTAGTGGATAAATCAGAAATACAGAAACAAAAACAGCAATTGGACCAGAGAGAAAACATCGAGTTTCCCTTAATTCAGGAAACAGACATTCAAATTCAATACAAACAAGTTCTATACAGAGATCCTAAAATAGAATCCCGAAGTTGCTATAGAAGTTCATTGTAGCACATTTTAAACAGATTTTAAACCTTTTATTTTTTCCATGTGGGACAGGGGTCTCACAGACCCCGCGCGGAGACCCCTTGCTTTATTTTTAAATTTTTTTTTTGTTTTAATTGATCAAATGGTTTTCTTTTCTTTTTAAAAAAAAAATTTTATTTCCTTTTTTAAATTGCATGGTCAGATTATTTGTAATTTGCCTTTTTTTTTTATTTGTTATGCAAATATTTCTTCCTCTTTATTTTTTAAATTGATCAAACAACTATATTTTGTTGTTGGTAATTTGTTTTAATTATTTGTACTTTTTTAAATTTCTTAATTTCGTGTATTTTTTGAATTTTTTGTAATATTTATATTTTAATTATTTGAAATTTTAATTTCTTTTAATTATGTAAATTTATTTTGTGTTTAAATAAATATATATTTAATGAAATAAAAAATTAATATTTCAATATCATATCTACAACATCATCTCACCCTTGCAGAATCGAACAATGAAGTTATCATCGCTGACATCATCCTGCAAATGAAGTTACCAACTTACTCACACCATCGCTGACATCATCATGCAAATGAAGTTATCAACTTACTCACACCAACTTCATCTTACCAATGAACATGTTCTTAGTATTTTTTAGGTGACAACTGTTGGATCATAAATCCAACGTTGGGCTGTAAATAATTATGTGTTGTGGACTGTCAAATAAAGTTAGCTCATAAAAGCGATCTAAATAAAGTTTCGGTTTATTTGGGCTTTAATGTATCTAATAGGGTGTGGCCTTTAATGTGTAGAGACTAGTGGACTTTTCTATTTGATTGATGGGCTTAAATAGAATCCCAAATTATAAATAAAGGGTTATGGTCCCCAGATCACACGACGTCTACATCGACACAGTCATTCTATTCTATTTCCATCGATAGTTAGAGAGCGTGAGAGAACTGAAGGAACTCTCAAAGCAAATCTTGTTGATCTGGAAGGCCAAACCATGCAGATTTACAATGGTATCAATTGTTAAGAATTAAGGTACGCTTCCGCTTAAGTTTACAGTATTTAATTTAACATGATGATTCTGAATTTAAGTTTATGGGGAATTTTTTCTAACAAGTGGTATCAGAGACACTCATGTTTAAATCATTGAGATACGGTTTATATTCGATTTGATTTAATCGAAAACGGGAAAATTCGAATTTTTCAGTCCAGATTATTTTTATATATTTCGGATTTTTTTTTAAAAAAAAAAAAAAACTGGAAAATTCGAATTAGGGTTTCAGGGCCGCCGGAACTCGTGCTAATCGGCCGTCCTATCGGCCGTTTCCGGCAGCGGGGTGTGAGGCGTTTTGTTTACCATGAACAAACGCCCAAATTAGAACCAATTTTTGGCCAGATTCCGTCATAAAGTCGCCGGATTTCGAAGCCGAAGTATCGCCTGTCATGGTTGCGGGCTTCGAATCTTTCGGGTCCATTTTCCGGCAAATACAGGGACTATCGGAATGGATATTGGTATCATGGTGGTCGTCTCTTTGTGGGCTACCAGTGGATGGTCGGAATTCGGCCGGAGGAATGGCGGTGGCGGCGCAATAAGCATGAAGATGATGATGGGTTAGGGTTTCGGCCCATTTTCGAAAATTCGAAATTTAAAAAAAAAAAAAAAATTTTTAAAATTCAAGGAAACGAAAAAATTTCAGATTTTTTGGTAAATATTTCTAACCCATCACATTTTTTTTTGGATAAAGTTTGATTCGGTTATAAACCCATTTTATTTTGGATTTTTAGGATAATTTGACTTAAAATTTATATTTTCAATTATTCAAATAATGATAAGGCTATTTTTATATTTTAAAATGAGTTGATTAAAATCAATTTATTTTGAAATATAAAAAGTTGTGTATATGTAATTTTTATGAGTATTAATCGGCCCTAAGAAAGATTAATATTTAATATGATTACATATGTGTTTATATAAGGGTAAAATTGTGATAGTTATTCGGTTTTCATGTGAATAATAATCGGCCCAAAGGAAGATTATTATTTTATATGTTATTTACTATCAATTTTCGGTATCCCTTATGAGGTTTGCATTCATGGGTCAATTAATTTTTTGAATATACGGGAATCTAACCCGAAAAGATCACCCATGACCAGTAAATTGTCTGATTTGCCCGCCAGTCGGCATTGATCTTACGATCAATGGTTAAATAATTAAATTTGGCCAAAATACTTAAAATTTATTTTTTAAGAAAAGGGTCATTTTTTTATATATATTAAATTTTAATAAAGGAACATTTAAGGTATATATATTTTGGGATAAATTGATTGAAGCAACATATCGCCAAAGTGACCTCTATTTTGGAAATTAATTTGTTTTGAAATATAAAAGGTTTTGTACATGTAACTTATGTGAATAATTAATCGGCCCAAAGGAATGTTATTATTTAACAGAATTACATGTGCAGTTGTGGTAATAAATATGTGATTATTATTTGGTTTTACATATGAATAATAAATCGGCCCAAAGAAAGATTTATTATTTGATATGTTTTTATGATCAGTATTTAATTACTACACCAAGATATCATTTGCAAGTTAATATTTTGTCCAAAGATGAAATATTAATGGAGTGTCCGGTATCTTGAGATGGGAATTACCTTTATTTAAATTTATTATTGATTATTTGGATATTTTTTTGGGAGCATATTTAATTTATTGATAATTTTCTGTTCAGTTATTATTTGAATATTTCTGTTAGTTTTATTATCCACATCAACTTTATTATTACTTTCAAAGATGTTTGTTACTTCAAGTTATGAAAAAGTAAACATCTTGATAGTTCTTGGAATAATGATCAAAGATAATGCAATAAAGATTGATTCAAGCATACCTTTATAAACTAGAGTACCTCTTTTGAAAGGAGGGAGATAGAAAGGTATGAGAAATTAAATTGCATGTTTGATGATCATTAAGGTAGTCATTTATGAATCATTAGGGAAATTTTTTTTAAAAGATATAACTACAGTTAAGAATCACCTTAAAAATATTGAAAATGAGGTTTTTCAAGAATGAAATGGTGGATTTTGTACGTTCTCGACAACTTCACTTTCAATGAGGTATAAAGATAAATGATTAAGGATAAAGTAAGCTGCAGATATAACACTTCAAAAGAAACAACAAAAAAAACCGAGTTAATCGGAAAATAATAATTGTTTCTTCTGTAAAGTTAAAAGGCTCATGAAAATAAAGTTTCTAAATTTGGTTTGTTTTAAGGTTAATTTATCTTTGATGTCACATATGATGGATAGATTTTGGTGCTATCATCAGTGTGTCTATGCGGGGTTATTATTATTATTGCTAAAGTTCAAGTGACGATGAAAGATTCATCACTGTACAATGACAAAATAGTTAAAGTTGAAATAATTGAAAATTTAAGATTATTGTTAAAACCTGAGTTTTATTTGAATCTAAATGAAACATTTGTTGTACCGACTTTCAGGCGAAATAATTTTTATTTCTATTTTGGGCAAATTCGGTTTATCTTGCTCATTTGGAAATGAAAATTTAGGTTGTTTCATGATTCAAAATTGGTTGGCTCTGGTTCTTCATCTCGTTACAATAATCTTTCTTCGGTTGATACAATTGTTTCATTTAATGAGTCCCTGCATTTAAGTTTACAAGACTCAAAGATGAAAATAAGTAAATGAGAATTCAGTTATGTCGTAACATGAGATATTATCCGGATGGAGAATAAAGAAACTTATGTATGACGAAATTCTCAATCCTTTAAATTTAACATCTTTTGATATTTTTGTTAAATGTATAAAGGGAAAACAAACAAATTAAAGGAGATTTGAAGTCAACAAAAAATTGGATGTCTATGAACTTATAAATATGGATATTAGTGGGTCTTCCAAATGGTTTTTTGGAATGATCAACAATGATTTATATTGTTCATAGATGATTATTTTAGATATGACTTTTATATCTCATTTATGGAAAAACACTAATGACTGCAGCATATATCCTTAACAAAGTTTGATTAAAGTGATTCTTCAAGATCTAAGGGGTAAAAGTTTTATGGTCCCACAATTAATTTGATTTTCAGTTAGGAAAATGCTTGGTTTTTTATGATGTCGAGTTTGTGGGGGGAGATAAAGTTTGAAAATTTTTTTTAAGGAAGAATATTTTAATATTCTCACAGGTGTTATTGACATTGATCAAAATTATATTTTTGACTTTGTTCAAAAACATAATACGGTAAGACAATTTAGGTAAATCTCTCATTCAAGAAATATTCTAAAAGAACAAACTCTTACATCTCAAAAACCTTGTCATTATTGAGTTCCACTCGAGAGAGAAGAAATACAGTCTTAGGTATTTTGATTGTATTTTTCCAAGAGAATAAGGTCAACATTGACATGATAGAAAATGATTTTATCAATTTCTATCAAGTCATAAAAATTCTAACTCTCGAAATGGATTGATGTCAATATAAAGAGATAAAATCTTTGAAAGACAATGACATTTGATATCTTGTCTCATTGCCTAAAGTGTGAAGTTCATTGGTTCTAAATGGATATTTAAAACCATGAATATTCAAAAGGTAATATGAGAGATATAAGACTTATTTTGTCATTCATAGATTTTACACAGTTAGGACATCAATGATAAAGGGTCTTTTTCTTGAGTTTCTTTGAAAGACTATTCAGAAATATATTGACATAGTACTGAATTTTAATTAATGATATTTTTACATTTCATCATGTGAACATCTCGTTTGGTTTTGAGATGAATTTGGTCGATGATTGTATATATCATAAGGTCTGTGGGAGTAAATATTTTTTCTGATTTTCTATGTAATGATAGCATACTCGCTAACAATGATATAGATATGTTGCATGACACCAAGAGATTTCTAGCTAATAATTTTGAGTTGAACTATCTTGATGATGCATCTTTTGTACTGGGTATCTAGATATATTTGGATCGCTCTCGATGTATTCTTGGATTATCACGGAAAAGCTATATCGAGTAAGTTTTAAAGCGATATGGGATGCAAGATTGTAAACCAGTTGATACCCTGAGTTGAGGGAGACAATTTAGTCTCAACCAGTGCCCTAATAATGATTTAAAGAAAAGAAATACAAAATATTCTTTACGACTTAGCAGTAAAGAATCTAATGTATTGCTAAGGTATATACACGTAAAGCTTTTGTCTACGTGACTGGGATGTTGGACAAATATTTAAATAATTCAGAAGTAGGCTATTGAAAAATAGTCAATTATGTATTATGGAATTTACAAAAAAAAAATAAAAAAAATTATATGCTCACATATCAGAGGTCAGATCGGTTTTGAGATCATTTGGTATACTGACTCTGATTTAAGGGATGCCTAGATTGTGTGAAAGCTATGTTGGACTATTTAAATCTATTGTCAATAGGTGTCATTTAACAAAAGAGTACTAAAAAGTCACTTGTTATAGTCTTTTTTGTCATGACAGTAGATTTTATAGTGTGTTATAAAGCATCCAATCAAGTTTCTGATTGTTGAAGTAAGAGTTCAGAGTGAATAATGTCTATAAAGCACATCGGTACAAACTTCATGATTGTAGATCCATTTGCTAAGTGACTATCACCCAAAAGGTTTTATGTGCACATTATTTGTATGGGTGTTTTGTCATTTAAGGATATTCAGTTTTAGTGGGAGTTTGTAATTTTAAATGCTTTTATAGACATATTTCGGTTATTCGGTTTTTGGTTTATGGATATATTAGGAAAGGTTATTTCTGCAGAAATAAAAGTTTTGGTTTATTCACACTCTGACTCTATTATGGTTGATTTCACTAAGGTTTAAGGGTGGACCAGTTGGAAATAGGCATGTTAAGATCACATTACATGAAATTTCCATGCTACACATCCACATCATAATTCATGTCGTTCAGTTATCTGGCATATGTGACCATTGAAGGGTCGAGTTACGATAAATGTGACAAAGACCTATTTGATCCTATGTTAGTATGATTGATGGACCGGATTAGCAGTAGATACATTTCGATAATGACAGGGAAGTTGAGCTCATTTGGTTATTTTGCAAAACATAATTATAAAGTTTCACATATAGCCCAGTGGGAGATTGTTGGATCATAAATCCAACGTTGGGCTTATATGTAAATAATTATGTGTTGTGGACTGTCAAATAAAGTTAGCCCATAAAAGTGATCTAAATAAAGTTTTGATTTATTTGGGCTTTAATGTATCTAATAGGGTGTGAAATTTAATGTGTAGATACTAGTGGACTTTTCTATTTGATTGATGGGCTTAAATAGAATCCCAAATTATAAATAAAGGGTTATGGTTCCCAGATCACACGACTTCTACATCGACATCGACACAGTCATTCTATTATATTTCCATCGACGTGAGAGAACTGAAGGAAATCTCAAAGCAAATCGTGTTGATCTCGAAGGCCAAACCATGCAGATTTACATCGGTATCAATTGTTAAGAATTAAGGTACGCTTTCGCTTAAGTTTACAATATTTAATCTTAATGATTTAACATGATGATTCTGGGTTTAAGTTTACGGGAAATTTTCCCTAACAACACCAACAAACATATGTGAAGTGAGCAGTGATATTATTGTTACGAAATTATATTTATTGGCCGGTGTTTCGTGTTTGGTTCCAAATCACTATTTCACATTTCTATTGCATATTTTTTTTTTTTTTGCCTGTGTTCGGATGCACGTTTTTTTTTGCCAATAGAGAAGACTTTTTTAAGCACAGTGGAGTGTACATAAATAAATGGAAAGTGATTCGTTCGCTTTACCAATAAACAAGTATTCCCTATGGATCTCGCTTTGTGTTCAACTTCCCGGCCGCTCTCGCCGGAAAATGGCCACTATTTTTGGATTCCCGTCAGACCCATTACTCTACGGCGGACTTTGGGTCCAAAACCTACATTTACGAGGCGAGCAGCGATCGTAATGGCCCAGCAAAAGAAGAAAATCGATGGCGTGAGTGATCAGCTGAACTCTATCGCTTCGCAGAATTTGGATCACGCCATGGCTCGCAGAAGGGTGCGATCTGCTTTTAGTAATGTTCAGCAGCAGCTTGATCATATATTGTTTAAGGTAGTGTTTTGAATTTGACCGTACGAACTTCTGTTTGTTTGTATGCGACTAGTGCTTAGTGACTCAGTTCATTTTTTCTTTTTCTTTCTATCTTGGTTTGATGAGCAGATGGCTCCAGCTGGGATCAGAACAGAGGAGGTAAGTTGTACTAAGCTTTGGTATCAATCATCATTTAGATACACTGGAGGATCAAGACTGATCGGGATTTATATTCTAATAGCTATTTGACATATTTTGGGAATTTAGACATTTAGATTAGATAGTGTTTGGGATGAAGCTCCTCTCGGTTTTTCTTTCACAAAATTTTGTGAACCAAAGGCAGAGAAGAGCACCCTCCCAACCACTACCTTAGAAATATTATCCTTGTCTGGCTGTTTTGGACTAGAATCTTATGCTATTTGGTTATTTTGGATACAAGAGGTTTTAGGTTATTTAGTAGAATATGAAAGTGTATTCCTCCGTGTTTAGCCATTGATTTTCTTGAAGAACTGAATATCTGGGGTGAAACTGGCAATCTAACTTGTGAGCTTCTTATTTGAATGTCTGTGAAAGAATTGTGCTGGCTAGCCATCGATTCATATACAGCATTTCCAAAAGCTAGCAGCACAGTAGCTTCTATTTAAAGTTGCGTTTTTTTTGTGACAATTGAAAGAAAGTTATCTTCCAATTCTTGATATCGAGTGCAAATATTTGTATAGTGGTATGAGATCAATTCAAACAGACAAGAAATTTTCTGCAAAAGCTGGTTGCCGAAGCCTGGTGTACGAATCAAAGGGGCCTTGTGTTTCTGTCATGGATATGGTGATACCTGCACTTTTTTCTTTGAAGGTTTGTCGTTCTTCATCTAATGTAATGCGTCTTTGTTCCTCTTTAGATACGATTGGCGCCCGACTGACTTAACTTTAAACAAACTGTTCTATTTGATTGTCTTGAAATTGTATCTTATCTTCTGAGTTTCAGGCATTGCCAAACACATCGCTTCGTCAGGTTACGGAGTCTATGCAATTGACCATCCGGGCTTTGGTCTATCGGAAGGATTGCATGGCTATGTTCCGTCTTTTGATGGGATAGTCGATAATGTCAATGAACAATTCAAGATAATGAAAGGTGAGTGCCTGCTTCTCTATGGTCTCCCTTGATTCAGTTCCAAATTCAGGTAAAATTCACGTGTAGGGACAGAATTAGGACATTGAGTTGGGAAGCCATAATCATAATTTCTATGTGTCAACTGTATCCATATTTGGATGTTTATTTCAGAGTTCTTACTTTGATTCTTCATTAGGGTAGACTTTTATACTTATTCCTTTAAGACAAGTCACACCATAATGTAATTAACTAATTATGATACACAGGGAGGCCAGAAATTCGAGGACTCCCCCGATTCATATTTGGTCAGTCCATGGGCGGAGCGGTTGCAATCGAAGCACTTCTCAAGGCACCAAAAGAATGGGATGGCATTGTGCTTGTAGCTCCAATGTGTAAAGTAATTAATTCATCATATCTTTTTGTTTCTACTTTGAAAAGAGCTTTTGCATTACAAAGTCTTGGATATAAGTTTGACCCAAAACCAAACTTTGCTCGGAATATCGAACTTTTCTTGACGAAATATGACAGGGATAAGCTGTCTATGAAATGGAATCTGATGCCAGTTTTTCTAATCAGATTTCGAAGGAAATGTCACCCCCTCTTCCGCTGCAGAAAATCCTAATATTACTCTCCGAGCTTATGCCAAAAGCAAAGCTTGTTCCCCAGAAAGATTTAGCGGAGCTGGCGTTCAGAGAACTCAAAAAAAGACAAATGGTATATTTCAAACTGTTAGTTTATTTGAGAAATGTCATAGCAACACAATGCATTTCAATTTTCAAACTGTAACACTTTCCGAGTTTATTTATTTTTAGGCTCCATACAATGTGATCAGCTACAGTGATCAAACACGACTCAGGACTGCTGTGGAGCTACTGAACGCGACAAAATTTATCGAGTCACAGGTGAATAAGGTCAGGACCGTATCATTTCTCCATCGATATGTTACATCCATCGTATGTTCCGCTATTTTCTTGAGAACGAGTGTTTAATTTTCGAGGTGTCGTCTCAGGTTGCATCTCCTATGCTCATTCTTCATGGAGCTGCTGACAAAGTGACTGATCCTGTCGTGAGTAAATTCTTATATGAAAATGCTTCGAGCAAAGATAAAACTCTGAAGCTTTATGAAGATGGGTTTCACTGCATTCTTGAAGGGGAACCAGATGACAGGATTTTGACTGTTCTTGGTGACATCGTTGCATGGCTTGATTCAAGAACATCAATAAAGTAGTGGTTTAACCTTTTTTTTCTTTTGTTAGAAACTATATTTATTTTGCCTCTCGTAGGGTCATTGGTAAATTTGGTGGAGTTGAGAACATTTTTTTCCTATACAAGTTTAACCTCAATATATATTAAATCAGGGACAGTTCCGTTTGAAAAAGTTCTTATAATTCGTTTATGTATAAGTGCTTTTTTTAAAAAAAACTTTATAAAATATTTTAAATTTTTTAAAAATAAATAGGTGCTTGGACAAATATTTCAAAAATATTTTAATATTTCAAAAATAATATTCTTTATCATTGCATTTCATAGTTCTATTCCTAAAACATTTAAAAACACCTCTCAATTAATTTTTTAAAAATTATTCTTGGAGAATATTTTTTAAAAAATATTTTTTAAAATAATTTTATACAAATTTTGTCCAAACACATACTTTAAGTTCTTTTTCATTTATAAAATACTAAAAATGTTTTCAAAAGTACACATCCAAATGAACTTAAAAAAAAATTGACAGATTAAAAATTTTAGTAAATAAATAATTTAGATATTTACCGCAATAAATTAATTAAAAAAATGAGGCTGACATCATGATTTGATTGGTGGGGAACCTTCTTGGGAAAAGTTGGGAAATAAGAATTTGATCCCATAAAATTTATAGGTAATTGAGGATCTGAGATACATGTTTTTTCGTTTCTTTGGTGGGATCATTTATTTATATATTAAATTTCTCGAAAATTAATAAGCTATATGATGATGTCGAAATTTTCCTCCGTGTTCGGTCTGGTAGAGCGGATCTCCAAATCTTCACAAAATTGGGGCGGGTCGGGCACGACAGAGCTATGCACAGACAGAAGCTAAAATTAGGGGGCGCCGAAGGTATTTCGGCATGACCCCTCCGATGCCTAAGTCAGTGCTCGAAAGTGAAAGAGCTTGACAAAAAGTAAGAACAAGAGAATATGCGTGCGTGAGTGTGTGAACAAGAAGTGAATAGAAGAGATGAATGTATAAAACCATAAGAAATATCTGTATTTATAGGGGATTGGAGGGCTAGGTTACCTTGTCAAGGTAGAACATGTGTTAGAGTAGGACTCTAATTGATGAGTCTGAAATCATATCAAATTTTGGATTCATAAGATATTGTCCTTATCTGTTGCAGATCTTCATGTGTCCGAGAGTACTGGAAGGTTCTAGATATTGGGCCCTTCCTGGGCCCGGGTTGGGCTCCAACCATACCAGTTAGGGCTCAAGTCCATGAATTTATGATTATGACCATATTCCATAACAGGACTATCCCAGACTGGGCTTCTCATAAAATAAGACTAGATGAGCCTCAAAGTATCTTTTTCGGACATGGGTTATCGGGTTCGGGTCGAACCAGACCCATATATTTTTAGGGACATCAATAGTACCTCTCCCTTCTGGTCTTAAGAAAGTATGAAGTTTAGACCATGTGGTCTGGTCTGATCCCGAGCCCATGCAAGAACTCTTATATTAACCAAGTACAAGTAACATTCCCGAATCGGATGGGCTTTTGATGGAGGCCACGAGTGGCATGGTAGCCTGGTAGGTGCCGAGCTTGGTCGGACTTATGAATTTGACCACAAATTGCGTGTTAAGTGCCGATCTAGTCGGGCTTTTGAGATAACCACGAATGGCGTGATGAGTGCCGAACTTATCGTGCTTTAATTTTGACCATGAATGGCATGGTGAGTGCCGACTGATCGGGCTTTAATTTGACCACGAATGGCGTGGTGAGTGCCGAACTGATCGGGCTTTGATTTGACCACGAATGGCGTGGTGAGTACCAAACTGGTCGGGATTTAATTTTGACCACGAATGGCGTGGTGAGTGCCGAACTGATCGGACTTTAATTTTGACCACGAATGGCGTGGTGAGTGCCGAACTGATCATGCTTTAATTTGACCACGAATGGCGTGGTGAGTGCCGAACTGATCGGGCTTTGATTTGACCACGAATGGCGTGGTGAGTGCCGAACGGATCGGGCTTTGATTTGACCACGAATGGCGTGGTGAGTACCGAACTGATCGGGCTTTGATTTGACCACGAATGGCGTGGTGAGTGCCGAACTGATCGGGCTTTGATTTGACCACGAATGGCATGGTGAGTGCAGAACTCGTCGGGCTTCAATTTTGACCACGAATAGCGTGGTGAGTGCCGAACTCGTCGGGCTTCAATTTTGAACACGAATGGCATGGTGAGTGCCGAACTGATTGGGCTTTAATTTGACCACGAATGGCGTGGTGAGTGCTGAACTGATCGGGCTTTGATTTGACCACGAATGGCATGGTGATCAGTGCCGGACTGATCGGGTTTTTGTGATTCGCCAAGCTGTGTTGGGCTTATAAAGTGTCGAGTCATAGAGTGGGCCTTAGTACTAGATTGCATGCCCGATATCGTAAAATAGGGCCTTATTGGGAGATCACATGCCCGATGTGATATAATTGGGCATTACAGCGAGATTGCATGTCCGATATCTGTAAAATAACCCAAACAAAAATACAAGACAATAGGAGTCCAATACCATATTGGATCAATTAATAAATTCACATAAAAAATTTATTATGAGATAACTTAAATTAATTAAAAAACTTATCTTTTATTTCTCGAGTTGTCAAGTAGGCTTGACTAGGTTGTCACAAGGTGTCAAGCTAAGATATTCGATGGTAAAAGTAACATGGGCTAAGTCCCCGCAAAATCCATGTAGCCAAGCATAATATGTTTTGAGTTATGTACCAAAAAATGAAACCATAGCAGAAGTAATCTAAAATAATAATAATTTAGATGAATGAAATGAAGAAAAAATTATTATAATATACAAATTCATGAAAATGGTGAAATCTGAAACTGTTGAAACTTTTCACATCAGTGGTAACAATAAAATATCTTTGTAAGTGAAAAACTAAAGATTGATAAAATCGAAAGTAATAAAATCATTTATCACGGGTTTAAAAATTGAGATTGTGTAGCTCGAGATAATATTATTATCATGTATTGATAAAATAAACAAAACTAACATTAGTATTTAATGTGCATGATTCCAAAAAATATTCCCAACAATAATAAAATCAAATGTAAACAACCTAACATACAACTACGAAATTGGTCATGACAATCGATCATCCTTTTATCCAATAATTAATTCAATAAATAAATAATTGGATAACATGCAATGACAACATAATTAAAAGATAAAATCAAAATTTATCTAATATATTCATAAAATCATATCTTATCATCAATTGTATCAAAATAATTAATTTTATAAAATCTAATCTAACGGATAAAATTTATAAATTTTTCAAAAATTCAAATTTATCCAAAAATCAATTTTAAAAATTTTGGACTCAAACAATTTGACCCGATGCCTCGTGGACCAATCAAAAACAATTTTTGATCGGACCAAAAACTAAAATTTCAAAAATTTAAAATTCTTTAAAAAAATAAAATTTTAATTTTCCGGGCTGCCCGGGACGTTCCCGGGCAGCCCCGCCTCCACATGGGATAAGGCTGCCCACGTGGAGCTGGGCATCTCGTCGCTGCCCTTGGGCAGCACCGTGGGCTGGCAGCGATCCAATCGTTGCCCATGATGCCCTTCTTAGATATTTTAAAAATTTTTATTTTGTTTAAAAAACCGAGGCTAAAAATTTTGTACAATCGATTAATTTTAATCGTTTGATCTGAGAACAACCTGTCTCTGACGCCACTGTTGGAACACGTTTCAGATCAGTGTGATCTGATACCCAGAGCAGTGGAAGTTTAAAATTTTTATTTTCTTATATGAAACGATTCCATATCGTGGGTATCAAATCTTAACGATTAAAATCAACATGTAAAATAATAATAACAATTATAATTTTACCTCTTCAAGCTATGACTTGATTATGGACACCAACAGAATTTTCTGCTCTTGTTGTAAATCCCAGGAACTGATGACTCGCTCGATCAATATCCTGAATTAGGTCCACGAACAGAAAACTAAAACCCTCTGATTGATTGCACTAGAAATCAATCAGATGTTTATCAAAGAGATTAAACAGATTTGATCTGTCAATTCAGAATGTAATTTTTCAGAAAAATCACAGACTGAATTCTCTCAAAAAGAAGAAGGGAATTTCGAAAATCCCCTTAGAAAATATATTGTGATTTTCGAAAATTGCAAGGTTGGAATGATACTGTTTTTCAAAAATTACATATATATATTTATAATTTCTAGACTGGATTAAGTTATATGTCTATTAGGACACTAACTCCTTAGGGCCCATAATCCATAACTTAAGCCCAACAAGCCAAGCCTGTTATTATAGAAATTAATATAAAATTCATCATGACTCCGATTGATAAACTGATTTTACCAATGTGCACAGAAACCATTTCTGCACCTTTTAAAGTCAAGATAATTTTTCTTAATTCGAATTCAGTGATTTCCAAAAATGCCCATCCCTATGTCATTTTAGGAAATTTCACTCCTTTTAGTTAAGAAGTCCAACTTCTCTTTCTCTAAATTCAACTCTTTAAATTTAACTATCTCAACGGGGATTAGTAATCCATTACTTGTGCGACCCTTAATGGCTCAGGGATACAGCTAGCCGTGGGTTCACAACTCCTTGTGACTCGGAACAACAATTTCCGACTTACCCATCGAATCATGGTAAGAGCGTCTAGCAACATCGCCCCATGATTCCCTAGGTATCACTGATAGTGCCTGCAAGAACTAGTAGGTTTTGGTTAGCGTACAGTACGGGTCCCTTCATCTATATATCCCGATCGAATCAACAACCATTGGTACATCGAGAGTCGTTCGAGATTCGATAACTATGCAATGCATCTTGAAGATCAAATAGTGACATCGCATGTGCTACTAGGAAACCAAGTAACCTAAAGAACATCATGTACTCTGGCCAGAGATTTGTCACACTAATATCTCCTCAGATCGCATAGGATATCCACACTCGCAAGCATGTGGTGAATCCTTGACAACAAAGCATCGACTCCTATATGTGTCGTAACTGTACCCAATCTCGACACCTGATGACCCTCATAGAGTCGGTAAACGAGTCAAAGTACAGTACTAGCATATAGAGTCTCCATGATATTTCAAGTAGTAAGGACTAATGGTGTACAACCAAAACCGCGGACTTATCCACTCAATTAATGATAACCACTTAGAAAGTCCGGATAGGGTAGCTCGATCATTCATCATATGAATATCCATTTGCATGCTTTGAACATCTCTATGTTCCATACCAATGAAACGTGGTACTAGGCATCGTAAATGCTAGTCTCAATCTTGAGCGATCCTTATCCTTATTTGCGGACGGCTCAATTGACTAGAAACTGTTTAGAATATACAGTGATTATAAGATATGTTTCATGATAGTCATCCCAATGTACTATCACATCTTACATGCACTCTAGTATATTCAAGGTCTTCATCTAAACATCGTATAGTATGTCACAACATAATAATATGATAAAAGATAAAGTAAATGCCATTATAAAAGTGTAAATTATATTAAACAAAGATTGTGTACATATAGAGTCATCAAAGCCCTTAGCCACAAGTTGGCTAATCGGGTACCCACTCTTTCAGATAAAGAGCTGCAAGAACCAATGAATGAATCTTCCCCACATGAACAACTTTTCAATGATTCATCTCCTCCTGCTAAAGCTATTGAGAATGAGACTCTACCTCAAACTCTAGCAATGTTTGTTCACACAGCTCCTGAATCATCAACTCATCAGGACAAGGGTAAAGACAAAGTTGAAATGCTCACAACTACTCCTCCATCACCTCCTAAAGGACAAAAACAAGATCTTGCCCAGGCATATCTCTCATTCACTGACAAAGAACTTCCATCTCCAACCTCCACGGCTGATGATGATTGGTATCAAACTCTTTCTCAAATTGAGAACTCAGTCTATGCCATGTCCAAAACTGTCACCAGTCTTAAAGAAAATCAACAAACAACAACTAGAAACATCTCTTTTTTGAGACAATCGATGAATGCTGAGCTTGGAAAACTTCAATAAAAGCTTGCACTATTGGATAACCTCCTAGCAGATTCAAATCAACTGACTAGTTCACTGTCTCATCTGCAAAACTCTCATCAGTCTTTGGGGACAAAATTTGACAACTTAAATGGCTTTGTTCAATCCTTTCACTATTCAGTTCAGTCCAATTTTCAAGGGATTTCTCGGCAACTGAACTCTTTGGCTAGCATATCGCAGAATATCTTGCGAGCTCAACATGAAACTCAAGCTCTACACCGTTCTAACTCAGCAGCTCATCAGCCAACTCGAAGTTCATCATTTCACAGACCATCTTCCGATCGGAGATAGTTTATTTTCCTCACATCAAGAACTTTATATTATCTACTCTTGTATCTCTCCTTCGAGATCGATACCTCTCAGTTTATCAAAAAGGGGGAAAGAGTTCTTACGACCATGATTAACTTTGCATGACAATGTATATCAATTTATGATGATGACAACATATGAAAGAGTGGGTGCCCGGTTAGCCAACTTGTGGCTAAGGGCTTTTATGACTTTATGTATAAACAATCTTTGTTTAATATAATTTATACTTTTATATTGGCGTTTTCTTTATCTTTCTTCATATTGTTATATTATGATATACTATTGTTGCTTTGATAAAGACCTTGAATATACTATAGTGTAAGTAAGATGAGATAGTGAATATAAAGAGATCACTATCATGAGACACATCTTATAGTCACTGTATATTCTAAATAGTTCCTAGTCAATTGAGCTATCCGCAAATAAGGATAAGGATCGCTCGAGATTGAGACTAGCATTTGCGATGCCGAGTACCACGTTTCATTGGTATGGAACATAGAGATGTTCAAAGCATGCAAATGGATATTCATATGATGAATGATCGAACTACCCTATCCGGACTTTCCAAGTGGTTATCACTTATAAAGTGGATAAAGTCCGCGGTTTTGGTTGTACACCATTAGTCCTTACTACTTGAAACATCATGGAGACTCTATATACTAGTACTGTACTTTGACTCGTTTACCGACTCTGTGGGGGTCATCAGGTGTCGGGATTGGATACAGTTATGACATATATAGGAGTCGATGCTTGGTTGTCAAGGATTCACCACATGCTTGTGAGTATGGATATCCTATGCGATTTGAGGAGATATTAGTGTGACAAATCTCTGGCCAGAGTACATGATGTGCTTTAGGTTACTTGGTTTCCTAGTAGCACATGCGATGTCACTATTTGATCTTCAAGATACATTGCATAGTTATCGAATCTCGAACGACTCTCGATGTACCAATGGTTGTTGATTCGATCGGGATATATGGATGAAGGGACCGTACTGTACGCTAACCAAAACCTATTGGTTCTTGCAGGCACTATCAGTGATACCTATGGAATCATGGGGCGATGTTGCTAGGCGCTCTTACCATGATTCGATGGGTAAGTCGGAAATTGTTGTTCCGAGTCACAAGGAGTTGTGAGCCCACGGCTAGCTGTATCCCTGAACCATTGAGGGTTACACAAGTAATGGATTACTAAACCCCGTTGAGATAGTTAAATTTAACGAAAGAAAAGTTGGACTTCTTAACTAAAGGGAGTGAAATTTCCTAAAATGACATAGGGATGAGCATTTTTGGAAATCACTGAATTCGGATTCAGAAAAATTATCTTGACTTTAAAAGGTGCAGAAATGGTTTCTGTGCACATTGGTGAAATCAGTTTATCAATCGGAGTCATGATGAATTTTATATTAATTTCTATAATAAAAGGCTTGGCTTGTTGGGCTTAAGTTATGAATTATGGGCCCTAAGGAGTTAGAGTCCTAATAGAGATATAACTTAATCCAGTCTAGAAATTATATATAAATATATATGTGTAGTTTTCGAAATTAACACTTTGATTCTCTCATTGATTTTCGAAAGACACACTTAATATTCTAAGGGGAATTTCGAATTCTCCTCTCTCATTTTTGAAAAAATTCAGTCTGTGATTTTTCTGAAAAATTACATTCTGAATTGACAGATCAAATCTGTTTAATCTCTACGATAAACATCTAATTGATTTCTAGTGCAATCAATCAGAAGGTTTTATTTTTTTGTTCGTGGACCTAATTCCGGAGATTGATCGAGTAGTCATCGGTTCCTGTGATTTACAAGAAGAGCAGATTTAATCTGTTGGAGTCCATAATCAATCCATAGCTTGAAGAGGTAAAATATTTAATTGTGATTATTATTTTACTTGCATATTTTAATCGTAGGATTTGAAACCCATGATATGGAATCGTTCCATATAAAAATTTTTAAACTTCCGCTGCTCCGGGTATCACATCCGTTTGATCCGAGAACACGCATTCCAACTGTGGAGTTAGAGACAAGTTGTTCTTTGATCAAACGATTAAAATTAATCAATTGTACGAAATTTTTAGCCTTGGTTTTTCAAACAAAACGGAAAATTTTAAATTAATAATTTTGAAGGAAAAGGGGAATCACGGGCAGCGATTAGATCGCTACCCTTGCGCTGCCCAGGGCAGCGACGAGCTGCCCAACTCCACGTGGGCAGCCCTGTCCCACGTGGAGGTGGGGCTGCCCGGGAAAATTAAAATTTGATTTTTTTCCAGAATTTTAAAATTTTGAAATTTTAGTTTTTGGTCCGATCGAAAATTATTTTTGATTAGTTTACGAGGCATCGGGTCAAATTGTTTGAGTCCAAAATTTTTAAAATTAATTTTTGGAAAATTTATAAATTTTATCCGTTAAATTAGATTTTATAAAATTAATTATTTTGGTACAATTGATGATAAAATATGATCTTATGAGAGGATGAGATAAAATTTGATTTTATCTTTTTTAATTATGATGCCATTGCATGTTATCCAATTATTTAATTATTGAATTAATTATTGGATAAAAGGATGATCGATTGTCATGACCAATTTTGTAGGTGTATGTTAGGATATTTACATTTGTTTTTATTGTTGTTGGGTTTTTTTAATGGGCTTGGTTTATGGCCCAATTTGAATGGTCATTTTTAATAAAAAGTGGGCCTGGTTTATGGCCCGTTCCCACCTTTAAATATGTATCCCCTACTTGTCATCGAAATTTATTGTAAATTTATTAGATTTAGTGGGAGATAAAGATTTGAAGACAAAGGTGGGCCCAGCAGACAATAAAGACCAAAAAAATGTAAATTGGAAGCTCAATTTAATATGATTGCATTGCATACTTGCATATCACCTAGGATTGGACTTAGACTCGTGATTGGCAACCACGGGTCGATTAGTTATTGGGGTCGATCATCCTTTAAATAATATATGATATTATTGTTGTATGCATGTTTAGACTAAATTGTATGAATCCCGCAAGCATACAAACATTAAAATGATGAGACAATTTTTCAAAATTAAAAATCCCTCATTTTAAATATGATTTAAAATTGATATCAAGATTTATAAAAGGAAATTTAAATATTGTTTAAATGTTCTTACCTTCCATCAACGATCAATGTATGAGATGCTACCCGCGGGCACGGTCCGGCTCATATTATTGGGGGGGCCCGTTCATCGGAAAGTTGTACATTGGATCGACACATGTTGTAAGTTGGGTGGAACTCCCATGGGATTGGCTCATATTATTGGGGATCCACATGGCGACCGTCCATCACAACTTAATATTTATGGGTTATCTTGACATGTCACAATAAACGACGTCATATTATTGGGCCCTTATTGGACATGAGGTAAAAACATGGGGGTTGCTTTGGAAGCAATTGAGCTCTACCTTTTGAAAATTATGGTTGGCTGATATTATTCGGGACTATAGTTTGTCAATTGGACTCCATGTTCCCACTAAGAAAACTAGTTTCTCGTTTTCACTAGAGAGTAGTGAAATCGTCAAAATAGTGGGAGTGAAATTCATAAAATTAAATCTCGCCATATTTTATGTCTTAGTAAACTAATTAAACAATCACTGATTATTGTCTGTTTCTTTTCAGTATTTCATTACGATGAATTTGCGTAATCCACTATTCTCAATTCTCGAACAAAACAAATTGACTGGCGCAAACTATACGGAATGGTTCCGTAAGTTAAAGATTGTTCTTAGTTCGAAAAAGGCTTTCTACGTGTTCGAAAAGCCTCCTCCGAAGGAAGCCCCGGCTGATACGAGTCCGGAAGAGTTGGAAAAACTTGACAAATGGTGGGACCATGTTGTCAAGGCCAAAAGTTACATGCAGGACTCGATGTTTGATGAACTTCAGAGGCGATTTGAGGATGCAGTGAATGCTGCTGACATTCACATGGCACTCAAGGAACTTTTTGGAGCTCAGTCGAGATCCGAGAGATATGCGACTGTCAAAGAGCTCATGACATGCCGCATGCGAGATGGGACTTCGGTCCGTGAGAATGGGGTACACATGATTGGGCTCATTGAAAACTTGGTAAAACTCGATCTGACATTAGAGCACGGACTGAATGCGGACTTGTTACTTCTTTCACTTCCTTCGTCGTTTGACGGCTTTGTAATGAACTTCAATATGAACAAGATGGAGACCACCCTTGAAGAGATGGTCAATATGCTTGTCACATATGAAGCCACATTAAATAGGGATAAACCGGTACTCTTAGTTGGCTCCTCTTCTAACTCGAAGAAGGGGCCAAGTGGAAAGGGTAGGAAACGTTCTGCCCCACCCAAGAAAACAGTACCAAAGAAGAAGAGAAAGACAAAGGCTTCAAACGGGAACAAAAATGAAGATATTTGCCATCACTGCAAGAAACTCGGTCATTGGAAACGTAACTGCAAAGAATATCTCAAGCAGTTGCGAACTGCAAAGGGTATGTTTTACATTGAAATAAATATTTTGCTTAATACTACTTCTTGGGTATTGGATACCGGATGTGGATCTTACATTTGCAATGATTTGCAGGTGATGACAAGAAGTCGTAAGATTAGGATAGGTGAGACCCAGCTGAGGCTCGGAAATGGTTCTAGAGTTGAAGCTAAAGCTGTGGGAGACATTTATTTAGTTTTGCAGAACGATTTTAAGTTATTTTTGAGAGATGTTTTATTTGTGCCAGATTTAGTTAAAAACATTATTCTATTTCTATGCTTGATAGAGATGGTTTTTCTTGTAATTTTGTGAATGAGATTTGCAATATTTACAAGAATGAATGTTTGATTGGATGTGGACAACTTGAAAACGATCTATATAACTTAAAATTAAAAGACGTTCCAATTAATTATGTTGATAAACCGGTAACAACAAACAAAAGGAAAAATGATAGTCAAAACCAGGCAAACCTTTGGCATGCTAGGCTAGGTCATATTTCCTCAAGGAGGATGAACAAGCTAGTGGGAGAGGGCATGTTTGATATGTCTGATATTAACTCTCTACCTACTTGTGAGTCCTGCCTAAAAGGAAAAATGACTAAATCTCCTTTTAAAGGAAAACCTGAGCGTAGTCAAAATCTGTTGGATTTGATCCATAAAGATGTTTGCGGACCATTTAGTATCGGTACTAAATTTGGTCACACCTACTTCATTACCTTTACTGATGATTATTCTAGGTATGAGTATTTATATTTAATGAAATATAAGTCTGAATCATTTGAAAAGTTCAAAGAATTCAAGGCTGAAGTAGAAAACAAACTAGGTAAAAGTATTAAAGCTCTTCGATCGGATCGAGGTGGAGAATACTTAAGTACCGAGTTTTTGAGCTATCTAAAAGAGAATGGGATTCTCTCTCAGTGGACTCCTCCTATGACACCTCAGCTAAATGGTGTCTCGGAGCGTCGCAATCGAACTTTGTTGAACATGGTTCGATCCATGATGAGCTTCACTGAGCTTCCACCTTCGTTTTGGGGCTATGCGCTTGAAACGACGGTAATGCTGTTGAACAATGTCCACACAAAAGCAGTGAATAAAACTCCATACGAGTTATGGAATGACAAAGCTCCTAAGTATTCGTACTTGAGGATTTGGGGATGTCTTGCTTACGTGAAGCAGACAGTGGGAGATAAGTTGGATAGTCGATTCACCTTATGTTATTTTGTAGGATATCCAAAGAATTCAATCGGATATTACTTCTATCATCCTACTGAAACAAAAGTGTTTGTTTCAAGAAATGCCACCTTCATGGAGAAGGAGTTCTTATTAGATAAGAAAGGCAAGATGATGGAACTCGAGGAAATTCAAGAAGAACCAGAGATACGAAATAACGATCCCACACCACAGGAACATATAGAGGACACGCCTATTCCTAGAAGATCCGAGAGGACTTCTAGACCTCCTATTCGATATGGTCTGCTTTTTGAAGGGGATCAAAGTGAACCCGTCATTGGATGTGATCCAAGAAACTTCAAGGAAGCAATTTTTGATGCGGATTCGAATTTATGGCTTGAAGCTATGCAGTCGGAAATGGATTCGATGCATACAAATCAAGTTTGGTCTTTAGTAGATCCTCCCGATGGAATTGTTCCAATAGGGTGTAAATGGATCTACAAGAGAAAACTTGGGCCTGATGGTAAGGCACTGACCTACAAGGCACGATTGGTCGCAAAAGGTTATACTCAAAGACAAGGAGTTGACTATGATGAAACCTTTTCACCAGTCGCAATGTTCAAGTCCATAAGAATCCTTATTGCCATAGCAGCATGGTATGACTATGAGATATGGAAAATGGATGTGAAGACTGCATTTCTTAATGAAAACATTAAGGAAGAGATCTATATGATGCAGCCTGAGGGATTCACATCTATGGGAAGCGAGCATAAGGTATGCAAGATTCAGAGATCAATTTATGGTCTCAAACAAGCATCAAGAAATTGGAACCAGAAATGAAACGACCCTAACTACTAGACTAAAAAATAATTTAAATGAAAATTTGCGGATTTTTAAAAAAAATTTGCCATGACTTGTTTGCAAAGCAAACAACCCATCTTAACCCAGTCAACAATTCAAATAAGGAAAGAAAAACTGACTTAAAAACTCAAGTGCGCTAATCATAAACATGCAATCCTAGTAACCACCTCCCGGTTACAGCATAAAGTAAACTAAGGCATTTAAAAGTTCGCAATAATCATAAACATGCATAGGTGTAGACATACTACAAATTCATCAACTGTAGCACAGGGAATGCACATCCTGGCTATAAATACTGAAAGTACTCAAATAACTGTTCATTATTACATAACAGAGTAATGTGCGGAAAAACGTAAACATAAAGAAGCAACGGTCACTGGGCCTTGCACCGCCGATGGCCTCATCACAGTAGATCATGCCCCTCCATCTCAACAACAGTCTCCTCACCTGCAAACATTCAAGCATAGTGAGTCTAAAGACTCAACAAGTATAAACAGTGTAATAACAAGGGTTTAAAATACGTGATGCAATAGCTCAACTTTAACTGTAATATGCATGAAACTAGAAGGTATAGAAAACATGCACTGATGAACTCACGCTATAAAAGAATTTCAACTTCTTAACATCAACCTCATACTTTACTTAACCTCATGCATGACTGACTGACATCAACGTAAGACGAGTCAACTGAAATAATGAAACTTTAACTTTTAAACTTTTCTTTTCCTTTTTTTTTTCCTCATAGAAATCAGTTCCTTGATTTGTGACCCTCTGTTTCGATCATGATCATGGCAGCAGTGCACTATGCCGGCAAGACGACGAGATTTCTCCCGACGAACTTAACCCCTCTGTGGCAAGGAGACCGAGATAACTCCCGATCCCACATTTCCCCTCTGTGGCAAGGAGACCGAGATTACTCCCGATCCCACATTGCCCTCTGTGGCAAGGATAAACAAGATGTCTCTTGCTCCCTACCCAAACCTCTATAACCTCTTGGTGAGTAGACCGAGGCATCCCCCGGCCTAGCAACACTTCTTTGTCACAAACAAATCACTTCATTCAAAAACATTTACTTTCTTTTCCTTTTCATTCATCAAGACTCGACTCACCCCTCTTTATAGCATGCAAAACAAGAAAACTTCCTTTCACTTTATGAAACTCAAGAACATGTCATATGCACACGAATAGGCAACCTTTAAGACATGAGACTCAACTCAAAAATGTGGGTGTAAGGTGGATAAGTGGCTGCCCCTAAGACAAAAGAAACACTTCACTCAACCATTTCCCTCAAACTTGACGTAGCCCGAGCAAGAGAACCGTAAGACCCTAAACTTTGTCATGCCTTAACCAAAACCCGTCCCGCTTGAACCAACACTTAACAAACACTTCAAATTACCCCTAGGAATAGGTGGTAACATCAAATGATCAAATGAGCTAATTGACAAGACAAGAAAATTGGACAGCCACTTTTTACAAAGAAAAATCTGCACCTACACCTCCAACTTAAAAGACTCATAACTTGGTCCAAACTTATCCGAAATAAGCCCATTTTATACCGACACGACCACAACATCATGAACTTTACTATGGTACAGCCCTAACCCTGCCCAGACCTCAGCCAAGACCTGCCCTGCCCCGTGAACAGTACTGCCCTGCACACTCAACAATACCCAACTTACCTCTAACTCAAAAAATTCAACCCCATAACCCTCTTTCCTCAACTTTTCTCCATACCAAACAACAATACACCTCAAATAACATCTCTTAAGACTTATCCCAAGCACTTGGGCAACACCCAACCACACTTTCACCTCACATTTCGAAAATTTCAAATATCAAGCATCAAAAGCTTCAAAATGTTGGGCAATCACACAAGACTCATGCAAATCAATTAAATGCCTCAACATCAATTCAATTCCAGCCCTTACACATGCAAAACATCAAAATTTAGGGCACTTCACTTCTGAATTTTCGAAATTATGCAAACCCAAACATAAAAATCCATGCCATAGCTTCTAAATTCATCATTTAATCACATAAACACCAATCATATGCAACAATAAAAAAAAAAACAGCCCAACCTCTACCATATCATGCTAAAAACCGAACACATACATACATATACATCATGCATTTCGAAATTTTGCAAAAGAAACTTAAGGGTGGGGGTAGATATTGCTTGAATGAGAGCCCAAGAACAAAGCTATACTTGCCTTCAACCTTGACTACCCAAAAATTCGAAAATAAAAGGAAAGGAGAGCTGAAACTTCAAGCTAACACCAAGCTAAGCTTCTTGAGAAGCTTCTCCGGCAGCTGGAGGTGGCGGACGGCGGCTGGGCGGCGGCTGGAGGTGGAGGAGGGGAGGCCGAAAGGAAACTCAAAGGGGAAGGGGGCGGCTACTTAGGGTTAGAATGGGGCTAGGGTTTAGATTTAGGTTGTAGTGTGCATTTTAGAGGGAAAATAAAAGGAGAATGTATTGTGTGTAGTGTTTTAAAGTTGCTATTGTACTTGTAAAAGTGCTACTTGTACTATTACAAGCCTTTACCTCAAAATTTTTGCACCTTTAAAACTTCTAAGTTTAAAATTTCAACTCTCAACATTTTAATTGAAATTACACTAGTCCGGATTTAATAAAATCCTATTTTATGAAAATTTTAGGAAATAATCCAAGAAAATGATAAAATTGCTTTTTGACCCCTAAAAATTCAAAATTTACATTTTTGGCCAAAAACCCCTTTTTCCTCTAACTTAAAATCTTAAAATCGAAAGTCTTGAAAATATACCACCGAAGCCCACCATCGTCACCTGCCGGTACAGAAACTCACTAAACCAAACAATTCAAGGCATTTAATTCAAATAATTCGAGCACTTCTATCTTTAACTAAAACTTAAACAATTAACTTCAAGAAATTAAAAATATAAATACTGAAAATAATTTTTGGCATGATATTAGAATTTTAGAAGTTCTTGGTGTTACAAGAAATATGATGAAACAATAAAGGACTTTGGTTTCATCAAGAACCCGGAGGAACCGTGCGTGTACAAGAAAATAGTTAAGGATGCTTTGACGTTCTTAGTACTTTATGTTGATGACATTCTACTAATTGGGAATGATGTAGGGATGTTGCAGTCAACAAAGATATGGTTATCAGGTAGATTCTCGATGAAGGACTTGGGTGAGGCGTCCTATATTCTGAGAATACAGATCTATAGAGATAGATCTAAGAGAATGATAGGACTCACTCAAACGACCTACATCGACACCATATTAAAGAGGTTTTCTATGGATGAGTCCAAGAGAGGACATCTACCTATGTATCATGGAGTTTCTCTATCCAAGTCTATGTCTCCCAAGACTGACGAAGAGATAGAGAAAATGACACACGTACCATATGCATCAGCCATATGTAGTATCATGTATGAGATGATATCTACCAGACCGGATGTAGCATTTGCTCTGAGTGTCACGAGCAGATATCAGGCCGACCCCGGTCAAATGCATTGGAAAGCCGTGAAGGATATTCTTAAGTACTTGAGAAGGACTAAGAATATATTCATGGTTTATGGGGGAATATAATTGAAATTGGAAGGCTATACCGACTCTAGCTTCCAAAGTGACGTGGATGACTCGAAGTCAACCTCTGGATTTGTATTCATGCTTAATTCCTGAAGCTGTTGGTCCAGTCCCAGTGTACTGCGACAACACTGGTGCCATTGCTCAGGCAAAGGAACCAAGGTCTCATCAAAGATCCAAACACATACTGAGAAAATACCACATCATCCGGGAGATCGTGGAAAGAGGAGACATCACTGTCGAGAGAGTGGCCTCTGCAGACAATATCGCTGATCCACTTACTAAGCCCTTGCCAGGTCCATTATTTGACAAATATCGCGAAGCAATGGGATTACGTAGTATGACTAGTTGGCTTTAGGGCAAGTGGGAGATTGAAAGAGTGGGTGCCCGGTTAGCCAACTTGTGGCTAAGGGCTTTTATGACTCTATGTATAAACAATCTTTGTTTAATATAATTTACACTTTTATATTGATGTTTTCTTTATCTTTCTTCATATTGTTATATTATGATATACTATTGTTGCTTTGATAAAGACCTTGAATATACTATAGTGAAAGTAAGATGAGATAGTGAATATAGAGAGATCACTATCATGAGACACATCTTATAGTCACTGTATATTCTAAATAGTTCCTAGTCAATTGAGCTATCCGCAAATAAGGATAAGGATCGCTCGAGATTGAGACTAGCATTTGCGATGCCGAGTACCACGTTTCATTGGTATGGAACATAGAGATGTTCAAAGCATGCAAATGGATATTCATATGATGAATGATCGAACTACCCTATCCGAACTTTCCAAGTGGTTATCACTTATCGAGTTGATAAAGTCCGCGGTTTTGGTTGTACACCATTAGTCCTTACGACTTGAAACATCATGGAGACTCTATATACTAGTACTGTACTTTGACTCGTTTATCGACTCTGTGGGGGTCATCAGGTGTCGGGATTGGGTACAGTTACTCCACATATAGGAGTTGATGCTTTGTTGTCAAGGATTCACCACATGCTTGTGAGTATGGATATCCTATGCGATCTGAGGAGATATTAGTGTGACAAATCTCTGGCCAGAGTACATGATGTGCTTTAGGTTACTTGGTTTCCTAGTAGCACATGCGATGTCACTATTTGATCTTCAAGATGCATTGCATAGTTATCGAATCTCGAACGACTCTCGATGTACCAATGGTTGTTGATTCGATCGGGATATATGGAAGAAGGGACCGTACTGTACGCTAACCAAAACCTACTGCTTCTTGCAGGCACTATCAGTGATACCTAGGGAATCATGAGGTGATGTTGCTAGGTGCTCTTACCATGATTCGATGGGTACGTCAGAAATTGTTGTTCCGAGTCTCAAGGAGTTGTGAGCCTACAGATAGCTGTATCCCTGAACCATTAAGGGTTACACAAGTAATGGATTACTAAACCCCGTTGAGATAGTTAAATTTAAAGAGTTAAATTTAACGAAAGAGAAGTTGGACTTCTTAACTAAAGGGAGTGGAATTTCCTAAAATGACATAGGGATGGGCATTTTTGAAAATCAATGAATTCGGATTCAGAAAAATTATCTTGACTTTAAAAGGTGCAGAAATGGTTTCTGTGCACATTGGTGAAATCAGTTTATCAATCGGAGTCATGATTAATTTTATATTAATTTCTATAATAACAGGCTTGGCTTGTTGGGATTAAGTTATGGATTATGGGCCCTAAAGAGTTAGAGTCCTAATACAGATATAACTTAATCCAGTCTAAAAATTATATATATATATATATATATATATATATATATATGTGTAGTTTTCGAAATTAACACTTTGATTCTCTCCTTGATTTTCGAAATACACACTTAATATTCTAAGGGGAATTTCGAATTCTCCTCTCTCCTTTTTGAGAAAATTCAGTCTGTGATTTTTCTGAAAAATTACATTCTGAATTGACAGATCAAATCTGTTTAATCTCTAAGATAAACATCTGATTGATTTCTAGTGCAATCAATCAAAAGGTTTTAGTTTTCTGTTCATGGACCTAATTCCGGAGATTGATCGAGTAGTCATCGGTTCCTGGAATTTACAAGAAGAGCAGATTTAATCTGTTGGAGTCCATAATCAAGCCATAGCTTGAAGAGGTAAAATATTTAATTGTGATTATTATTTTACTTGCATATTTTAATCGTAGGATTTGATACCCATGATATGGAATCGTTCCATATAAAATTTTTAAACTTTCGCTGCTTCGGGTATCACATCCGTTTGATCCGAGAACACGCGTTCCAACAACATATATATCAGTTTATGATATGACAAACTGAAATGTTTTGATAAACACCAAAAAGGGGGAAATTGTTGGGAAATTTAGTTTTGGTATTTACAAAAGAAAGCCAAACTACTTAAGCAATGACAAAAGGCTAAACTGATATTCAGGAAATGATGACGTCATGATGACCTATAGGTACAGTTTACAGTGCTAAACCGAAATGCTAAACTGAACCGTAAACGATCACTCAATAAGGACACAATTTAGTTTACCTCGCTAAACTGAATCCATTAGTCACGCAAAAAGGAACACAATTCAGTTTACCTCGCTAAACTGAATCCATCAGTCCATCCTTACTCAACTGATTGTTTCATATATACAAAGCAGTTTACCTTGCTAAACTGAATCCATCAGTTTATCCTTGTCAAACTGATTGCGTTAAGTATTCACAACAGTTCACTGCCATACTATTTCCGAATAAGATCATCCGTACTCTGACATCTCTGCAGAATTTAGTGCCGTGATACTAAGGGAATGTCGGCGTCAGAGATCGTTGATGATAGTGACAAATCCAACGGGAATAATTTGAATCCCATCTGAAGAACATTTTGAAATTATGACCGTTGGCTATCCAAAGAGTATAAATAGGGATCTTGATCAAGTTCAGAAAACAACTAATGTGCTGATATCTCTGCTATTGCTACAAGAACGAAAAGCATCTTACGCTCAAGATTTGATCAAGAAACTCGAAAGCACAGACACTCAAAAGCATTATTTTGACCATTGAAGGGTCGATCTTTGTGTTAAAAGATTTTGAGTTGTATTTATTCTACTGTACGATCAGTCTAGGACTGAAACCAAGGTTTTATACTATGAGTTCTTGTTTAGGTCGTGTCTAAGTCCTAAATTGGATTGGGTTTATGCAAATCATCTGTATAAATCAAAGTCTTCTAGTGATATTCTTTCGAGGTGGAAGAAGGGGTGACGTAGGAGTGTTTGAAATCTCCGAACATCCATAAACAATTACTTGTGTCATTTCAGTTTACCTACCATTATCACCCACCCCAAAACTGATTTACACTCAGTGTTTTAAATCTGTAGCTTGACATCTTTCCGCACACACTTTGTTTGACAAACTACATTTGACACTAAGATAAGCCTTGAACTCATTCTATAAATCGATCGAGTTCCATACTTTATCCTAAACTGCTTGAAAGTATATTCACCCCCCCTCTAGACTTTCAACTGATCCTAACAAAATCCGTCTTATAGAGTTGACTCGCTAGACAATCTCACGATAGTATTTATGTTAAGAGCAATGCTACATGTACAACCAAATTTGTACAACAATTTTTACACCACAAAAAATCAATACAAAATTTTAATTTATCAAATCTCAAGATACATTGAATGCAAAATCTCACGATATCATATCAAAATATCACGAGATAATAACAAAATATCACGACATAATTGTTGTAAATATCGCTGTACGATATATTGGTTGTACCTCTAGCATTATTCTTGTGTTAATTTTGTTTCGAATTATAATTACTCCAATATATATGTAATTATAAAAACAAATACTCAAAGCATTGCTGTTGGATTCCTTTCAACAAATACTATCCCCCCGGCTCTGATACCAAAGCACACAATAGGATTCTAAGGGGATAAGGAATATCAAAGAAATAATAATAAAAAACTTTTAAAAAACAATAAATAATTGAAAAACACAATGATTAATAAAAACAAAAAATATAATATAATTATAAACATGGAAGTGACACAATGAAGCGACACAATATTCTCACAATAATTCAAAGCATTAAAAAATGGTTCCTATTAAAAGAAATCCAAGGTAATAAAATATAAATAATAAATATATTGGGTTTTACAATACCACTTTTATAATACGGAATTTAAATGCGGAAATTAAATTACAGAAAATAAATTGCTGGAATTTAAATATAGTGGGTTTTATAACACCAATAATATTTATATATATATATATATATATATATATATATATATATATATATTGAAATGCATATGTCCTAATACTACTCAATTTTTTTAATATAAATAAGTAAATATTTAAATATTTAATATAACATATATTTAAAATCATGCGTCCAAAAATGAATAAATAAATAAATAACTAATACTTAATATAATATATATATACTTAAAACGTAAAAATATATATATAGATATATTAAGTAATTACTTTCTAAAATAATTATAAACATTAACAATTTTCCATAAAAATGTTCCAACTAAAATCCATAATAAGAATTTGCAACCCATAAATAAATCATAAAACATGTGCGAAAAACATAATAATATCCAATTCACTAAAAATATGACTAGAGCGATGGTCACGGGCTAGCCAACTGTCGGGATCTCATACGTCCTCACCGCCAGTCGGGGCAATATGCTCTACATCAGTGTCTACCTGCTCACCTGCATCATTTAAGTCTAGTGAGCCTAGAGACTTAGCACGCTCTATCTCATAATAACAACATGATAAAAAATAATGCATCACGCAACACATGCACTATACATAATAAATAATATATATACATGCATGTCTTAAATACATAGCTCATGGTCATCTCATAACATAACATACATACTCATAACATAATCATCATGCATCATAATTAGGGCATATCATTATTTAAAAACTCTGAAGGTTATATCCATGCCGTGTGACCGTGTAAATGATTGATCAATCAAAGAACCAACGTACATGGCGGTGGGATCTCCACCTCTTGTCCCTTCACCAGGATGACCCTAGATCCGTAGGCAAATCATCATAACATATGGAAAGGAAATCGGGCCCCAGTATCCCGACTCTCAGTCTCGTACTCTATGGAAAGGGCTCTGGGCCTAGGTATCACATCCCCAATCCCGTAATTGTCACACACCCACTTTAACTTCCTTAAAATATTTTTATGCCCAACAACATACATATACATTATCATGCACATCATAAAAATCATTCATGATCTTATTTTTTTCATAAAATATTGCCCGTAAACACATATTTAATTATTTAATAATAAATATAAAAATAATACTTTTTCATACTTAAAATATTCATACAATAATTAAATATATATTTACGGATCATGCATAATTTTTATGGATTGGTTCAGGCTGCTGACTCCTTAGACTTAAGCTCATTAACTTATATTTAAGCTCAAATAATTTATTCAAGCCCAATAAGACATATCTGGCCCAATGGGCCCAATATCCCAAAAACTGATCCAATAAATTCTATTGGCTCTAGGGCCATAAAAATTATTGGACTTACTTAAATAATTATTTAAGCCCAATAACTTAAACCCATGAATCCCAATTATTTTAATTAACCCAAATTAGGCCCATAAATACTCTTAAACTATTAATTAAATTTAAAAAAATAAAATACCCAAACCCGACTAACACAACTCGGACCCCGACCCAATTGACTTGACCCGACATGTTTTTGACCCGACCCGGACCCAACCAAAGCCCAACCCGTCTTTAGACCCTAAAGCCTGAACAATACGTACGACTTGCACTCTAGTGCATGTCTTGGCCGTGAGCAGTAGGCTTTATGGCCTGCTGCCGGCCAGCTCCGGCTGCCCCCCGGCCGAAGCTCCACCTCCCAGATGTAGCCAACGTCTGGGCGGTCCAAACCAGACAAACCACTGTCCCAACCGATCACCACACTGCCCTGGCGAACCACGCTTCCGGGAAACCCAAATTGTCGTGATCTGCTACCCTCAACCTTAACCAGCTTCGGCCTTGACCCATACAACCTATAGCGGCTGAACCAACATGAGAAATAGACCTATAGGGACCCTAGTATGCCCTCTAACCGGTGGCAGCAGCTATGGCCGATCACATAAGAAGAAAAAGACAGAAACGTCAATGTTCATGGCTTTAAAAGAAAAACTGCATACACATACACGCATAGATCCACTTAAAAATGGATATAACATGCTAAATCATATACTTCATGCTCATATCAGAATATAGGACTTAGATGGTGGCCAAGGAGAGAATTCAAACGTGCCTTGATTTATTTTCGATGAAAAACTTGGTTACGACGCGTACAACGATCACCGGGCAAACGACTTCAAATCCTTGGATTAAATCTTCAAAAATTTGTGTGTTCAAGTGAGTTTTCAGCTGGAAACGTGATGAAAAGATGGAGATGGCGGCTAGGGTAGTTTTAACGTGAAGAAGATTGATTAAAATAGGCTAGATAAAATTATTTGGTAATTATCTTATTTATTTAGATTTTTGGGTAGATAATACATCATGTTAATATAATTATAAAAAAAATAAATATAAAAATCTTAAAATTAAATATATTCTGATAAATTTTCGTAATATATATTTATATAATTTTTAAATCTCCTTAAAAGTATTTTAAATAGCTTATTTTTGTGAAAATTGGTTTCATATATATTTTTATATATATATATAAACTATTATTTTCTGAAAATAATACCTTAAAATAATATTTTAAGGCTCTTAAAATTAACTCAAAAATTTTTAGAATAAAATCCATAAATCTCGTCCGTCCGCGGTCCCGTCTACGCGAATGAAAAACTTTATTTCTAAAAGTATTATAAATAACATAAATACGGGTTAAATGCTATAAAAAAATATTTAAATCATGAAAATAAATTCACATAATCCACATAAAGTCATTTAACCCATTTTCTAAATTTTAATTTAATTATTATTCCTAGTTATGCATGCAAAATCACCTAAGAAAATTCTGGGCGTTACAACTCTCCTTTCCCCCCCCCCCCCCCCCTAAAATTGAATTTATTCCTCGAAATTAGATTACATACCCAATAACTCCGGGTAACGAGCCCTCATGTCGCCCTTGGTCTCCCAAGTAGCTTCTTCCTCGGAATTATTCAGCCACTGGACTTTGACCATCGGAATAGACTGCGTCCTAAGCCTCCTTTCCTCACGAGCTAAGACTCTAATGGGCCTCTCCTCAAATGCTAGCTCTGGCGTTAGCTCTATAGGCTCGAAATCCAAAACATGCGACGGATTAGAGACATACCTCCGAAGCATAGATACATGGAACACCTTGTGAATTGCCGCAAGGATCCGTGGTAGTGCCAAACGGTAGGCCAACGTGCCAATCCTCTCCAGAATCTCGAACGGACCGATATACCTCGGGTTGAGTTTGCCTCTCCTACCAAAATGCATCATGCCCTTCATAGGCGAGACCTTCAGAAACACATGATCTCCCACGGCAAACTCAAGATCTTGTCGTCGTCGATCAGCATAACTCTTCTGACGACTCTGTGCGGTCCTCATCCGCTCTCTGATCTGAGCCACAATATTCGTTGTCCGCTGTACTAACTCTGGTCCTAGAAGAACCCTCTCTCCAACCTCGTCCCAATGAACAGGAGATCTACATCGTCTCCCATAGAGAGCCTTGAATGTAGCCATTCCTATGGATGCTTGAAAACTGTTGTTATAGGTAAACTCCACTAATGGCAATCTCGACTCCCAAGAGCCCTGGAAGTCAATCACACACGCCCTCAACGGATCCTCAAGTGTCTGAATTACTCTCTCTGTCTGACCGTCTGTTTGAGGGTGAAATGCAGTGCTGAACAATAACTTAGTCCCCAAAGCTGTATGCAGACTCTTCCAAAATTCAGAAGTGAACCTCGGATCTCGATCTAACACATGGACACTGGAATACCGTGAAGTCTGACTATCTCCTTAATGTAGAGCTCTACAAACTGAGTCATAGTAAAAGTAGTCCTCACTGGCAGAAAGTGTGCAGATTTGGTGAGTCGATCGACAAGCACCCAAATCGCTGTAGGCCCTCTAGCACTCCTTGGTAATCCAACTACAAAATCCATAGAGATATTCTCCCATTTCCACTCCGGAATGGGAAGTGGTCATAGTAATCCTGCTGGTCATTGATGCTCTGCCTTGACTTGCTGACAAGTCAAGCACTCGGAAACAAATCGACCAATATCTATCTTCATACCCGGCCACCAATATAAGGTTCTCAAATCTCGGTACATCTTTGTGCTCCCGGGATGGATGGAATATGAAGATGCGTGTGCCTCTGTCATGATATCTGATCTTAACTGATCAGTACTCGGCACCCACATACGTCCTCTGTATCGAACCACACCATCATCCACTATATAAAGAAGACTACCCTTCGACTTCATGCGCTGCAACTGCTCATTAGTGATCTGTCCCTCTTGAATCCGATCCTGTAGAGTCGGCTGCAATACAAGAGCAGATAATCTTGATGCGTGCCCACTGGAGTAGATCTCTAAGTCAAACCTCTGAATCTCAGCCTGTAGATGTTGCTGAACTGAAACACAAGACAACACCGAAGTCTTCGGAATCAAAGCATCGGCCACTACATTAGCTTTACCCGGGTGGTAGCTAATGTCACAGTCGTAATCCTTAACTAGCTCTAACCACCGACGCTGTCTCATATTCAACTCGTTCTGGGTGAAGAAGTACTTGAGAATCTTGTGATCAGTGAAAATCTGGCACTTCTCACCGTACAAGTAATGTCTCCATATCTTGAGTGCAAACGCAACAGCTGCAAGCTCTAAATCATGTGTCGGATAGTTTTGCTCATGAGTTTTCAACTGTCTCGATGCATAAGCAATCACCTTACCATTCTGCATAAGAACAGTGTCTAAGCCCATCTTAGACGCATCTGTATACACCCAAACTCCTCATGATCCATTGGAATTGCCAACACTGGTGCAGAAGTAAGTGCCTCCTTAAGCTGATCAAAGCTCCTCTGACACTCTTGGCTCCAAACATACTTAGCATTCTTCTTGGTCAGTGATGTCAAGGGTACTGCTATAGAAGAGAAAACCTTGATGAACTTCCGATAATAACCGGCTAAACCCAAGAAGCTGCGTATCTCAGAGGCATTCTTCGGAATTCCCCAATTCTGGATAGCTTAGACTTTTGATGGATCCACTGTTATGCCCTCCTTAGAAACAATGTGGCCCAAGAATGCCACCTGCTCGAGCCAAAACTCGCACTTGCTGAATTTTGCAAACAACTTCTGCTCTCTCAAAGTCTGCAAAGTTGTCTGCAAATGCTGTCTATGATCCTCCATGCTCCTCGAATATATCAGAATATCGTCAATGAAGACAATGACAAACTGATCAAGATATGGCCTAAAGACACGGTTCATTAGATCCATGAAAACCGCCGGCACATTAGTCAGGCCAAAAGACATTACCATAAACTCGTAATGCCCATAACGTGTTCAAAAAGCAGTCTTGGACACATCCTCCTCTCTGACTCTAAGCTGATGATAACCCGATCGCAGATCGATCTTAGAAAACACCAAAGCTCCCTGCAACTGATCAAATAAATCCTCTATCCTCAGTAGTGGATACTTATTCTTCACAGTGACTCTGTTCAGCTCTCGATAGTCAATACATAGCCTCATACTGCCGTCTTTATTCTTCACAAATAAGACCGGCGCACCCCAAGGGGACACACTAGGGCAAATAAAGCCCTTGTCTAGAAACTCCTGAATCTGATCCCTCAACTCTTTCATCTCAGTGGGAGCAAGACAATACGACACCTTAGAGCTAGGCACAGTACCCGGCATCAGCTCAATGCTGAACTCCACCTCTCTTACTGGTGGAACTCCTACTACATCATCTGGAAAGACATCCGGAAACTCACGAACGATCTCAACATCTGCAATAGATTTAGAAGACGGCTCATCCGCTGCAACTACTAAACTTGCAAGGAAGCCCTGACAACCCTTGCGCAATAAATTCTTTGCACGCACATAAGATATGACATGCAAAGCACCACTGCTCTGATCTGCAAAGAATACGAAAGAATCTCCGCCTGACGGATTCACTGAAACTGATCGCCTCCGAAAATCTATCGAAGCTCCATTAACTGATAACCAATCCATGCCAAGAATGAGATCAAATCCTAACATCGGTAGAACCCACTAGATCGGCTCTAATCAGATTCCCCTGAAGCTCCAAATCAACACCATTAAGTACACTAGAGGTAGTAAGAATCTCGCCAGATGGCAAGGTAACATCATTTCCCTTATACTAAACATGCAAGAGCAATTCACTCAAAATATCACATAAATACAAAATTTCCACGCCATCCAAATAATCATGCAAACTATCGAATCTTAAATACAAAATTTAGGATTACCCGTGATCAAAGACGTGTCTGGGTCAGCCTCCTCTGCCTGCATGACATATACATGCCTCAGGATGTTCCTTGCATTAGGGCAGTTCATCGCAACGTGCCCCGGTAGCTTACACTTGTAGCAGACTCCCGTACCATACATGCACTGCCCCGAATGAGGCTTCTGACAAGTCTTTCATAAGGAATACCTCCATGATTTGGGGCGGCTGCCCCTTTCTGCTACGGCCTCTATTGGCCCTGCTGCTACCTTTGCTGTTGTCTGGAAGGATTCGAGCCCTTAATCGGCCCAGTAAACTGCTTCTTCAACGGCTGCGAAGACTGATTACAGAAAGGCTGCTGAAACTGCCTCTTCTGCTGGTAAGCTGCTTGCATCTCCTTCCTCCCTTGCTCGGACCTCAAATCTCTCTTCACTGCTGCACTATAATTTGCCACATCTGCCATGAAAACATCGTGCTTGATATCCGGTCTAAGCCCATTAGTAAAGTGCCTTAGCCTCTCCTGCTCGTCATTCGCAATCAGGGGTGCGAAATGACATCCTCTCTCGAACTGCTTCACATATTCAGCCACAGACTTGTCTCCCTGACGGAGATTCATAAATTCCCGGATCAATCTACCCCGAGCCTCTGCAGTGAAGTACTTCTCAAAGAACATTGTCCTGAAATTTGCCCAAGTCAGGGTCGCCAAGTTCACCCCTATCACTGCTCCTTTCCACCAAAGTGATGCATCCTCCTTCAACATGAAGATAACACATCGCACCCTGTCAGCATCAGTGACTCCCATATAGGCAAAGATGGTCTCCAAAGACCGGATCCACTCCTCAGCAACAAGTGGATCGGTAGTGCCACTGAACTCTTTGGGCCCCTGCTTCTTGAATCTCTCCGCTACATCCTCCTCATGAGACTTACTTGGCTGAGCAGCTTGGTTCTCGAGCAGTCTCGTAATCCCAGCCCACATGTTCACACTGGCCTGCTCGAACGGTGTAAGTGAAGGTGGCGGAGGCGGAGGTGGATTCTGGTTTGTGTCATCGCCGTTATTGGGGTTGGTTTCCTGAGGATTCCTTCGGGGACCCATACTGCAATTTCCATAAATCTCTCACATGATCGCAATGCATAACTAAGTATACTTAAAATTTTTCATACTTTAAACCATTATATCATAAACTCTAAGCCCCATAAATAAACATAATTAAAACATTCAAACTTACAGACTGGCAGTGCGACTTCTGAGCTCCACGCAGTAGGCTAGTACCCTCCAAGAACCTGTCTCTGATACCAATTGAAACGCCTATGTCCTAATACTACTCAATTTTTTTTTTTGTTTATAAATAAGTAGATATCTTAATATTTAATATAAAATATATTTAAAATCATGCATCCAAAAATGAATAAAAAAATAAATAACTAGTACTTAATATAATATATATATACTTAAAACGTAAAAATATATATATAGATATATTAAGTAATTACTTTCTAAAATAATTATAAACATAAACAATTTTCCATAAAAATGTTCCAACTAAAATCCATAATAAGAATTTTCATGCAAATAAAATAAGTAGAACCATAAATAAATCATAAAACATGTGCGGAAAACATAATAATATCCAATTCACTGAAAACATGACTAGAGTGATGGTCACGGGCTAGCCAACTGTCGAGATCTCATACGTCCTCACCGCCAGTCGGGGCAATATGCTCTACATCGGTGTCTACCTGCTCACCTACACCATTTAAGTCTAGTGAGCTTAGAGGTTCAGCACGCTCTATCTCATAATAACAACATGATAAAAAATAATGCATCATACAACACATGCACTATACATAATAAATAATATATATACATGCATGTCTTAAATACATAGCTCATGGTCATCTCATAACATAACATACATACTCATAACATAATCATCATGCATCATAATTCGGGCATATCATGATTTAAAAACTCTGAAGGTTATATCCATGCCGTGTGATCATGTAAGTGATTGATCAATTAAAGAACCAACGTACGTGGCGGTGGGATCTCCACCTCTTGGCCCTTCACCAGGCTGACCCTGGATCTGTAGGCAAATCATCATAACATATGGGAAGGCAATCGGGCCCCAGTATCCCGACTCTCAGTCCCGTACTCTATGGAAAGGGCTCCGGGCCTAGGTATCCCATCCCCAATCCCGTAATTGTTACACACCCACTTCAGCTTCCTTAAAATATTTTTATGCCCAACAACATACATATACATTATCATGCACATCATAAAAATCATTCATGATCTTATTTTTTTCATAAAATATTGCCCGTAAACATATATATAATTATTTAATAATAAATGTAAAAATAATACTTTTTCATACTTAAAATATTCATAAATTAATTAAATATATTTACGGATCATGCATAATTTTCATGGATTGGTTCAGGCTGCTGACTCCTTAGACTTAAGCCCATTAACTTATATATTAAGCCCAAATAATTTATTCAAGCCCAATAAGACATATCTGGCTCAATGGACCCAATATCCCAAAAACTGACCCAATAAATTCTATGGACTCTAGGCCCATAAAAATTATTGGACTTACTTAAATAATTATTTAAGCCCAATAACTTAAACTCATGAATCCCAATTATTTTAATTAACCCAAATTAGGCCCATAAATACTCTTATACTATTAATTAAATTTAAAAAAATAAAATACCCGAACCCGACTAACACAACCCGGACCCGGACCCAAATGACTTGACCCGACATGTTTTTGACCCGACCCGGACCCAATGAAAGCCCAGCCCGTCTTTAGACCCTAAAGCCCGAACAGTACGTATGACTTGCACTCTAGTGCAGGTCTCGGCCGTGAGCAGAAGGCTTCCGGCCAGCTCCGGCCGCCCCCCGGACGGAGCTCTACCTCCCAAATGTAGCTCAAGTCTGGGCGGTCCAAACTAGACCAACCACTGTCCCAACCGATCACCACACTGCCCTTGGCGAACCACGCTTCCGGGAAACCCAAAATTGCCATGATCTGCTACCCTCAACCTTAACCAGCTTCGGCCTTGACCCATACAACCTATAGCGGCTGAACCAACATGAGAAATAGACCTATAGGGACCCTAGTATGCCCTCTAACCGGTAGCAGCAGCCATGGTCGATCACATGAGAAGAAAAATACAGAAACGTCAGTGTTCATGGCTTTAAAAGAAAACTGCATACACATACACACATAGCTCCACTTAAAAACGGATATAACATGCTAAATAATATAATTCATGCTCATATCAGAATATAGGACTTAGATGGTGGCCAAGGAGAGAATTGAAACGTGCCTTGATTTATTTTTTGATGAAAAACTTGATTTCAACGCGTACAATGATCACCGAGCAAACAACTTCAAATCCTTGGATTAAATCTTCAAAAACTTGTGTGTGCAAGTGAGTTTATTGCTGAAAACGTGATGAAAAGATGGAGATGGCGGCTAGGGTAGTTTTAACGTGAAGAATATTGATTAAAATAGGCTAGATAAAATTATTTGGTAATTATCTTATTTATTTAGATTTTTGGGTAGATAATACATCATGTTAATATAAATATAAAAAAATAAATATAAAAATCTTAAAATTAAATATATTCTGATAAATTTTCGTAATATATATTTATATAATTTTTAAATCTCCTTAAAAGTCTTTTAAATAGCTTATTTTCGTGAAAATTGGTTTTATATATATTTATATATATAAAAACTATTATTTTATGAAAATAATACCTTAAGGTATCGCTTGGTAGATGTGATGTGATAAATAATAAATAGATAATTAATATAATGTAATAAAAAATAAATAAAAAATGATAGTGAATATAGTATTTGATTTGATTGATGGATTATAAATTATTGATTTGATTGATAAAATTTTATATTAAAAAATGACAAATTACCATTTTATCTTTTTAAAAATAAAATAAAATATGAATAATATTATTTATAAGAGATAATATAATAATTTAAATTAAATTATTTGATTGATGTAAGATAAATAATTGATGATTTGATTGATGTAAAATAAATAATTAATAGATGAATAAATAATATGATGAGAAGAACGTGTGATTTGATATGATAAGTTATACACATATTAATAATATAGGCTACCAAACGGAGCCTAAAATAATATTTTAAGACTCTTAAAATTAACTCAAAAATTTTTAGAATAAAATCCATAAATCTCGTCATAACTAAAACAAGGTACCGGGTTTTAGTTGTCGGGGACGAGTTGGACATCATTGGTTGGGCAGGTGGAAAAGTAAATTGCTAAAATTTAAATTGCGGTATTTAAACATCTCAGATAATATTGTGGTTCCTCCAGTTTCTGATACATATAATCAAAGATTATATGCAGAGCATACTTTTGCAAAAAACGCCACGAATATTAACAGACTCGATTAGGCGGTATAACCAACCATATAAGTATATATATATATATATATATATATATATATATATATATATAAGTATATAATATTTAGACGGTATAACCGTCCATGTAATAATATATATATAATTATATAATATAAACAATTCAAGAATATAAATCAAACTTTCATTACTAACCTTGGAATTTATACAACTCTTGAAATCTTCAAAGTATTTACAACTTTCTTCAAGATACTTGAAGAACTTGAAGATATTATAAACCTTGGGATGAAATGAAAATTCCTTTCTATTACCAAGCAATATTAAAAACCACTAATTTAGCAATATTCAAACATTTCTTCCTTGATGAAAAGCATGAAGATCCAGCTTATTCTACATGCAAAGTTCTAAAAGCTATAGCACCCATGGACTAGGGTCACCATCTATCAAAAGCCATCATTTTCCCTGAAAAATATAAAGAAACCTCATTCTTTGACATTCTTTTTAATTATTGGGACTATCAACAATCTTGGTACAATGCCTTTTTGATACAAAACCAAAAACATAAGCATACCTGTTTATTCTATTTTGATAACAAAAATTGTGATCTTAGACAATTCCCAAACTGGTGGAACTTATGGTGGGAATTTTTTGGTTCAGCCTATGAAATTCTCAAACACTATATCCAACATTCTTACAATGTGTTTAAATCCCAGTATAAGCCTTCAGAAGAAGAAAAAAGATTCCAACCTCTAGCATTATTTTGTACAAAATTCTACCTTCCATGAGTACTTTCCTGGACAGTTGAATATTCAGATGACAAAGCCTCACAGATCAGAAGAAAATTCAGAATCAAATGGTGGGACAAATTTAAAATTCCCCAAAGCCTTTCAATACTCAACATACAAATTTGGATTCAAAATAACAAGAATATGAGAGTTTCTACCCAAATACCTCTTACCCAAAAACCCTTTACAAAACCATCGCAGCCATTACAACAAACAACTTTTTCAACACAAAAATACAGATGGCAGTCTTACTTGCATCAGCAAAAACTCATGAAGAAGTATTAACCGTGATGAAAAAATTTTCAGCAGGGCCATCAAAGAACCACAATCTCCAGAACCTTCAATCAACCTAGATAACGACGATGATCTTGGAGATGGACCAATCTTTGGAAATAGTGGAGTATAAATACCTGTAAATTAAATTTTGTATTATACATTTCCATTTTTCTGTATTTTTCCTATAGTTGTATTACTTTATTAATATGAAAAAAATAAATAAATAAATAAATAAATTAATTAATTAAATATTCCGAAAATTCCCCATATTTATCTATAAAATGGGAACCCCTCCTCACCTCATAACATACCTTCCAACACTCCATAACATCTCATTCTACATTTGAAAAAACCTCTCTTATAAATTCCCTCAACCTTTCTAAAACCTTTTCCTTTCTTCTCTTTCTTTCTTCATCCTAGTTCTTTCTAAATACCTTTTTGATTCCTTCAACCACTCTAAATACCTTTATAACTTGTTTATATTATGCTTCAAGTTCTTCAAGTATCTTGAAGAAAGTTGTAAATATTTTGAAGATTTCAAGAGTTGTATAAATTCCAAGGTTTGTAATGAAAGTTGTTCTTTGGTATCAGAGTCAGGGGGGTAGTATTTGTTGAAGTTTGCTTTTTATATTTATAAAATTTGAGTCGAGAATTTTAGTTTCTCCTGAGTGTTTTTGCCTACGAAAGTCTCGGTAGTAAGTCCTTGAGTGAAGGCCGTAAAACCTAAGAAGTTCTTAGGATTGTAGGGAGAAGTTAAAATTAAAAAAAATTATAAACATGGATTCAATTTTCAGTAGATCTAGTTCTTTAAACTCTGCTGCTACAATCTCATACGATTCTAAAAGGATAATTAATACTGAATACATTATAATAGAAAATTTTGAAGTAAATAAATAAGTCTTACATGATGATTTTTATGCTAAACATAATTTAAAAAAGAGATTATGGTTCTTTAAAAAAAATTTAGATTCTAGAAAACTAATACAAAAACAATTTTATGAATTTATTAATACTAATAAAAAACATATCCTATTTTTTGATTGGTTTGAAACCTATGCTACTCAAAATTCCTTAGAATATCCTTTTTCTAAAAAAATCTTCTTTACAAAAAACTAAAATAGATATGAAAAATCCAGTTTTTAAATCATTTTAAATATAAAAAAACTAATATTAAAAATATTCAAGATAATAAGACTGAATTTATAAAAACTAATCAAGATCAATTAAGTAAAATAACAAATAGCTCTAGTGAACTATTAAAACAAGTTACTCCTAATACCTTAATATCTAATGAATCTGATATCAGTAAAGCTTTAGAACAATTCCAAAATCCTACAAAAGTAAATAAAATAATTTGGGATTTACCCATACAACAACCATAAAAAAAATTCCTGCTCCAGATTTAGGAATAACTAAATCTTTAACAAAATATCAGTTCAATGCCTCTTCTGTCTTCAATTGGAATATAGATGGAAAGACATAATATAATATCCTTAGTCTTTTACAAAAAAATAACTATGGTTGCAAATGATTTTAAAACTCAAATTATAATTCATGATAAAACCATTATTGAACTCCCCATAGCAGGATTCTCTGGTCAAATAAAAGGTTGGTGGGATAACCATCTCACAAGCCAACAACAAGAATTTTTTTTAAATTCTATAAAAACAAATAAAGAAGGAATACCAATTCTTGATGAAAATAATAATCCGCAACAAGATTCTGTAGCAACTTTAATCTTAACAATTTTTTTACATATTATTAAAAACCATACACATCTAAAAGATAAAAAAATCCAAATTATTATTAAATTTAAAATGTAAAAAAATGGTATAAAAATACTTTCTCAACTAGAATAATGCTAAGAAAAGACTATAATCAACCTTTTTGGAAAGAAAAATTTCTTATATATTGTTATTTGTGTTGTACAGGTTTTTCAATGTATCCTATTTACGAATAGGTCATGCCGAAATTTCTGTAAGCGCAAAACGCAAAATTTTAACTCGTTTTCGATGTTTACATTAATTAATCCTGATTGTTTGATCATTAAATATTAAAACAGGACACGGGCCCTTTCATTTGGTATCAGAGCATACTCTTTTAAAAAAAGGTAAGAAATAAAATAATATCATACAATGATTATACTAATAGTCAAATAATAAACCTAACTCAATAGGAAGGTTTAAATTTTTTTCAAGATTTAAAATTACAAAAACATTTAAATTTTAAAATAAGAATAACAAAACAAGAGTTAGAAATATTTTGTAAACAATTTAATATAAATATTAATAAATCATCTTCTTTAAAATACTTAGGAGATTTCCTAGGAACACATAAAACTTCAAATAAAAAAAATTTTGAGAAAAAACTTAAGAATTTTAAGAAAACAAAAGAAGATTATAAAAATCTTTACAAAAGAATTTATAGAAAATCTTTCAAAAACCCAATAATTCAAAATAAAGTACAGAATAATACTTTAAAAATATTGAATGTACTAAATGTCATAAGACAGGCCATACTAAAATATTTTTGTAAATTAAATAAACAATTAAATATGTTAAATTTAGATGAAAAATCTTTAGATAAGGTTTTAATAAATTCCTTTGATTCATATGAAAATACAGATATTAAAAATCTTGTCAAATCTTTACAACATAATGAGATAATCACAAATATTGAAGGTTCTTAAAATCAAATTAATATGTTTTCAAAAGTGATAAGTGCATATTGTAGGAAAAAATGGAGTATGATAAGTTTAAGTGGAATTAAGTCAAAAAGACCGAAGAAAATACTGGAATTCAAGAGTTGAAGAAGAGAAGAAAATGGCCAAATTCGAACAGAAGGCGCGCTCGCGCCATGTAGAGGAGTGCCCGCGCTGTTGGTGTAGAAAAATTGAAGAAGAGCATAGGCAAGGCGCGCCCGCGCGTTCCGGTAATTTTTGGAGACTGCGATGCGTGAGCAATGCGCGTCCGCCACACTTAATTGCGCGCCCGCGCCGTCGTCGTGATGCAGAATTCAGAGTCCAAGTTTTTATGGAAACTTTTGATATTATCTTGGGATTATTTTGGGGCGATCTTGGGGGCATATAAGAGGGTTTTCTGAGCATAGAACGAGGATCTTTTTGGACGCATATTAAGGAGAATTTCTTGGAGGCTAGGTTTTGTTTTAACTTTTCTTGGATTTCTTCTTTTCTTTTGATATTTCTTGAGAATTTCATGAATATTGTTGGCTAGTTTCTAGAACTTGGTTGATAAAGGCAAACCCTTGTTTTTATTTGTTTGTGAGATTCAGTTTTTCAGTGTTTAATTATTATTGAGTATCAAAAATTGTTATGTTTTATTCCATGCTTGTATGTGAGATTTTCGACTTGATCACCTTAGGATTTCGCTATACAATCTACTGCTAAATTAGAATTCAAATCCGTAATTGTTTGAATCAACTAATTTGTGAAGCAACTGCAATCAATAATCATCCGCTTGTGAGTTTATTAAATTGTAAGAACAACAATTGACTAGATTAAATACATCCGCTTGTGTATGTGTTGTCTGGATTCATCAGTTTTACTAGTTTGCATGCTATCCTGGATTTAAATCTAATCTCTTGTATTGGGTTAATTCATTGGTAATGGTTAACTTAGAACTCTTGTGTCTAGTTAACTAAAATTAAGGTGAAACAAAAATTTAATTTTCAATGATGAATATTTGATAGAATTAATTATTTCTAGGTAATCAATGATCGAATGAAGAATTTCAAGGGTGTAGTCGACCGACACCAAGGCTTGTTTCTCATTAATTTCTTCTTTATAATTTAATCTTGCATGATAGTTTATAGAATTTCATTATAAATTGCTTTTAAATTTTTAGTAGTTAAATTCAAATCACAAAACCCCTTTTATTTATTTTCAGTATCTTTAACAACACTATTAAATTTCACCTTCCTCGTGGGAACGATCCCTGAAGCTTTCCAGGCAATTAATTCGAAGTCTACACGCGCGCGGCCCATCCAATTGATCGCCCGTGCCTCCAATGCTCAATATCAAACCAAATATGCGATCCTCGTGCGCGCACCCCATCCCATGGCGCGGCCGCCCCGCTCAATTTTATACCTATATCTGCGTCTCCCTCACTTTCCTTCTTCAAATTTTACCCAATCTCTCCTACCCTACATCTTGATGCCGCCGTTTCCTTGTCTAAATCTCCTATAAAACTTAATTTGGCCACCTTTGCAACCTCACACACATATATTTCCTCATCTCTTCCACAAGTTTCCATCATCGGGCTGTGAGCACACGATCCACAGGGTGCCCCCAATTTTTGTTTGGGTCTCAGATTTCAGTTACCACATCGTTCTTATCTTTATTACACTCCGGAGTAAGTTCATCATGTTAAGATTTCCCAGTTCTTGTTTTGTGGTATTCGTTTGGCGTGCTTGTCTGTGAAGCTATTGTGTGGTATTGCGCTACCAAATTTTGGCGTCGTAATTGAAATTGAAGTGTGTGTTGATTAATTGCTTGTGGCGTATGGATTATATTGGGAGTATGTGGATTCTTGGCTTTGTTTGTTAATCAAGTTTGGGGGAGGAAGTTGTATCATTTTTTCCAAAATTTTTGTTGTTGTGGGAGTGCATATAAGGTGATTGAGATATGGCCCCTAAGAAAAAGATGAAATTCGGAGCTTCTACATCTGCCTCTGAACCCGCTCCTGAAGCCCAGCGCTTTTGGAATGCCGCAGCTGAAGAACGTTATCAAGGTTGGTTGGGAAAGAATATTTTACCCGAGAGGGGTTTCAACATGTCTGTAGGATTTGAGAAAGGTCCATTCATGAGTTCTGTCGGTCGTGCTATTGCAGCATGTCAATGGAAAAAAATTTTCACGCAACCACAGGATGCAGTTGTCCCGTTAGTCCGGGAATTCTATTCCAATCTGAAAGTGAAGCATGTGCAACTCAAAGCCTCGTTCGTGGGAAGATGGTACCATTTGACGCTCATACCATCAATACCATGTATAACCTTCTGCCGGTGTTCCATGACGAGTATGTGGAATATAAAAACAATGAAGTGGATTATGAGGCAATTTTGAGCCGAATTTGTATTCCTGGAGCGGAGTGGCGGATGGGCAGTGATCACATGCCATCCAAACTGAAAAAATACTGATTTGACTCACGAAGCAAAACTCTGGTATAATTTTATCTGTGCTCGACTCAAACCGACTGATCATGAGCATGAAGTTACCAAGGAACGAGCTATTCTTGTATATTGTATCTTGGAGGGGAAAGCAATCGACTTGGGGCTGATTTTCCAAGAAACAATTCAAGGTGTAGTGGCTGGTAAGACTAGTGGAGGATTTGATTTTCCATCTATAATCACTGATCTCTGTGACGAGGCGGGAGTGGACTAGAGCCCGAATGAAGAATTGCAGAAACGCACCGCAGTCATTGTCTGCGAAGCACCATTCCGTATGGTCCATCCTTCTGAGCAGCGAGAGCGAGAGGAACGAAGCGAGTTTAATGAAAGGGCTGCCGCACGGAGAGGACCTAAACCCCAACCTCAGTTTTCTACTATTGCGCCGGATCGTCTGGCAATATTGGAGGCGGATTTGAGACAGCATCGCAAGGAGTTTCACGCCTTCCAACAGATGTCAGGTGTGTTTATGAATTATGTGATGGATTTCACAGCTGCTCTGCCCCACTATTTACCCGATTCTTCCAGTTCCGCGCCTCTATTCCCACCGAGACCACAGTGGCCCCTGGTCTTTGACCCTGCTGACTCTGCTGCTCACCCACACACGGAGCATGACGATAGGGATGGTGGTGACCATTGACGGTCGCCACCCGAGGTACATGTCCTATATTTTTATTGTCATACCATTGAGGACAATGTATGTACCTAAGTTTGGGGGAGTTGGTTTTGGGTTTCGTTTACTAATTTGATGCAATTTTCGATGTTCCAGTTGTTAGAGTAGTTTGCTTTGGTTTGAAATGTGCTGTTTTTTTTTTTTTTTTGATTTCAAATTCGTGATTGGCTGGTGTAGTATTGAGTGATTATTGTTGTTAAGTTTTGACGGTTGATTGAGTATTGCAAGAAATCAAGGATGAAGTGGAGAGATGGTCAATGATGATAAAAAATTGGTGTTTTGTGATGCGAATCCTTGAATATCTGCCTTTCTGACTAAACTTTTGAAATATGAGCCAATTAGACATTAGACTCTTTTATACTCTATGATTGGTTCTTGCATCTGAATTTTGAGAGATACAAACATAGACATGATTGAGGCGTTGTTTGGTTATTTTGGGCCTGTTTTTTTAATTGATCAAATCATCCTTAGTTGCCCATTTGAGCCTTCACAGAATTATATGCCTATTTGAGGTACATGCTGAGAGTTTGTTGAAAATCATCGTTTACTTGTTGATGATTATTTTATTCTGCACTGGTTAAAATTCATATGATTTAATTGTGAATTGAGACATGTCTAGAACTAGTTCAAACACCCCTCGAGGCGCATTACGGGCGTAACTGTGACTTAGGAGTCATGAAAGCAATCTTTCTGAATATCGTTTGAGCCTTTCGAGCCACCCACTGAATTAATTATCCCTAGTACCTTGTTTGAGTCTGATTGAAAAATGAATGGCATGCATGCAAGCGTGTGATAAACCCCCATTCGGCGTTGTTTCAAGGTCCTATAGTTACTACCTATGAATAGCCTAAACATTATTTCCTACCTAAGGGAGTAAATTGAATGTTAGAATTTTTTCATGCTCCTGATTTGTATTATGAATATGGAATGATGTGGTGAAAGAATTGTGAAAGAAAAAGGTAGTAGTGGAAGGGATAGAAAATGAAAAAAAAACGGTGAAAGAAAAATTGTTGGTGGAAAGCAATGTGAAAAAAAAAAAGAAAAGGAAAAAAAAGAGAGAAAGGCTGAAAAAGAAAATCAAAGAGGTGTGAAATCTGAAGATTAAGGAGTGGACATTGGAAATAGAGCATAATTTACTCCCTCTTTTGAATTTCTATTCTTCGTTTGTAGCCATGAGCCTAGGCCTAACATTATAAACTGATTAAGACCTATTGACCAAGTCACAGTCTCCCAATATACTGTGGAGAGGGATTGCGAGAGTTTAGCCTATGGATTGTCGATTGACACTTTTAATGAGTATGAATTTTTATCGAAACACGCACACACTACTTTTCTTAGAATTAACATGATTGTGAGTGTTTCTGATTTAATATCCTTAATGTCGATCTTGTGCTACCTTAAAAAGTCCTCATGATCCGTGGATGCTTGAATTGAGTTTGAAAAAGAGTACTTTGAACATAATTTGCAAGGTTTATACGTTTATGAGGTTGAGCTATTTTTCTTGATAAACAATTTTTCAATGTTAGGAGGTTTGATGGGATTGGATTTGAAATTTTTTGTTGAAATCAACATTGAGACCACTGATCCACCATAATCCTTGATTATTTTTGTGTTGTTTGTGTTATGAAATTATATGATGTGTGTTTAGTTTTGTTCGGGACGAACAAGAGTTTAAGTTTGGGAGGATTTGATAAGTGCATATTGTGCACTTAATTTGTTGATAATTTAAGTTGACTCTTGTGATTTATTGGGAGATATTGCGTGAATTGGTGTTGTTTTTGTGATTGTAGGAAATAATGGAGTATGATGAGTTTAGGTGGAATTAAGTCAAAAAGACCGAAGAAAAGACTGGAATTCAAGAGTTGAAGAAGAGAAGAAAATGGCCAAATTCGAACAGAAGGCGCGCCCGCGCTGTTGGTGTAAAAAAATTGAAGAAGAGAGTAGGCAAGGCTCGCCCGTGCGTTCCGGGAATTTTTGGAGAATGCAGATGCGTGAGCAACGCGCGCCCGCCACACTTAATTGTGCGCCCGCACCGTCTTCGTGATGCAGAATTTAGAGTCCAATTTTTTTATGGAAACTTTTGATATTATCTTGGGATTATTTTGGGGCGATCTTGGGGGCATATAAGAGGGTTTTCTGAGCATAGAACGAGGATCTTTTTGGACGCATATTAAGGAGAATTTCTTGGAGGCTAGGTTTTGTTTTAACTTTTCTTGGATTTCTTCTTTTCTTTTGATTTTTCTTGCGAATTTCATGAATATTGTTGGCTAGTTTCTAGAACTTGATTGAGGAATGCAAACCCTTGATTTTATTTGTTTGTGGGATTCAATTTTTCCGTGTTTAATTATTATTGAGTATCAAAAGTTGTTCTTTTTTATTTCTTGCTTGTATGTGAGATTTTCGGCTTGATCACCCTAGGATTTCGCTATACAAGCTACTGCTAAATTAAAATTCAAATCCGTAATTGTTTGAATCAACTAATTTGTGAAGCAACTGCAATCAATAATCATCCGCTTGTGAGTTTATTAAATTGTAGGAACAACAATTGACTAGATTAAATATATCCGCTTGTGTATGTGTTGTCTGGATTCATCAGTTTTACTAGTTTGCATACTATCGTGGATTTAAATCTAATCGCTTGTATTGGGTTAATTCATTGGTAAGGGTTAACTTAGAACACTTGTGTCTAGTTAACTAAAATTAAGGTGAAACAAGAATTTAATTTTCAATGATGAATATTTGATAGAATTAATTATTTCTAGGTAATCAATGATCGAATGAATAATTTCAAGGGTGTAGTCGACCGACACCAAGGCTTGTTTCTCATTAATTTCTCCGTTATAATTTAATCTTGCATGATAGTTTATAGAATTTCATTATAAATTGCTTTTATTAAATTTTTAGTAGTTAAATTCAAATCACAAAACCCTTTTTATTTATTTTCAGTATCTTTAAGAACACTATTAAATTTCAGCTTCCTCGTGGGAACGATTCCTACTCTCACTACTACATAATTTGTTTATCTGATTTGAGTTGGGTAATTTGGGCGTGATACGACTTAGCGCTATCAAAGAGTTCAATCACTTCTCTTAGAGGTATTAAATAATATTAGTGATCCTAATATACAAAAATAATATTTAGATAAAATCTTAAAATATTTAAATAAAGAAATTTTGCCAAGTACGTCCAAAAATACTTATGATATAAAAAATAAAAATAAAACCATACAAGACTTACAAAAGGATGCAAAACAAATAAAACTAGGGATAAAATAATTAAAATAAAAACAAACACTTAACTCTAAAACAATAGAACTAATCTTTCAAAAAACTAGTAACGAAGAAGAAATACAAAATATTAAAAAGATTCCAAAAGATTTCCTTTTTGTATTAAAAGAAATAACTTCTAAAAAATACCTTTTTAAAATAAAAATTATATTTTCAGAATAATATAAAATTGATACTATAGCTCTTTTTGATACCCGTGCAGACTTAAATTGTATAAAATCAAACATTGTACCTACAAAATTTCAACAATAAACTAAAAAAAAATTATTTGCTGCTAGCAACTCTAAATTAAATGTAAATTCTAAAACAGAAGCATTAATAAAAAACAATGGTATTACCCTTAAAACTGCTTTTATTCTCATTAATAATATTCATCATGCTATAATATTAGGAACACGTTTTATCAATCTTATTACAACTTATAAAGTAAGAAACAATTCTATACATTTTAAAGTTAATAAAAAAAAAATAGAATTTAAGTTTTTAGAACAACCTAAAACTAGAAATCTTAATCTAATCCAAGCGTATTCAATCTATAAAAATAATATTAATGTTTTAATACAAGGAAAGAATTTTCAATTAGAAAATCTTAAAAAGATATTTCTTTAAAAAGAATCCAAGAACAATTAGAAACACATGAATTTTAAAATAAAATTTTAAAATTTCAAAAATTATGAGAAATTGAAATCTGTTCTGATATTCCAAATGCCTTTTGGAACCGAAAACAACATATCGTAGATCTCCCTTATGGAATAGACTTTGATGATAAACAAATAACTACAAAAGCCAGACCTATACAAATGAATTCTGAATTAGAAGAACATTGTAAAAAAGAAATACAAGATTTAGAAAATAAAGGATTAATTTTCAAATCTAGATCTCCATGGAGTTGTGCTGCTTTCTATGTCAACAAAAATTATGAAGCATGTCAACAAAAATTATGAAATAGAAAGAGGAACTCCAAGGTTAGTAATAAATTATAAACCATTAAATAAAGCATTAAAATGGATTAGATATCCAATTCCAAATAAAAAAGATCTATTACAAAAACTTTACAAAGATAATATATTTTCTAAATTTGATATGAAATCGGGATTTTGGCAAATTCAAATCTCCCAAAAAGATAGATATAAAACTGCTTTTACAGTTTAAATTCTAATATACTTAAATTATTTAGGATTGAAATTTAATTAAAAAGATTGCACAGGGACTGATTTGCAAATAGTAAATAAATGAAGGGCCAAAGTGCAAATCTTGGATGGGACACTTTTCTTCTCTTCACCCAAAGGTGTATGTGTAAGCATTTTCATTAGATTTTCAGAATTTCTAGCTCAAGAAACCGAGACTTCATCTTCTTCCTTGGGTTTCATCTTCAATTTTTCATATTTTAAGATCTGTCCAGCCGATTTCAATTCCGAGCATAGTTCTGCAATCCTTGCAAGAAGGACTACGATTTGATGTAATTATCTCCATGATTCAGAATGTTTTGAGATTTTGTATGTGGTGAAATCAGATTATGATTATGAATATGTGTTCTTGAGATTATAAGCATTGCAATATCGAAGTCGGATTAAAGAACGGTTATTGTTTGTATTTGATATGATTTTCCAGCATGTATTTTGAAATGTATAGCCTCTGATTATGCTGAGATTTGATGATATTTTGCTGATATGTGGTGTTTATGAAGTGGTTTTGAATGATAGAGTTGTTGAAAATGAGTTTTGGTTACCGATTTTTAGCCGTTACGCCGCCGGTTCAAAAATTGTTAGACTTTTTGCATGTTGATTGAGCTGAGTATATATGAGTTCTTTGCTGATACAAGTAGCTTGATATGTTATATTTTTAGATTGGTATTGAAGCTCGTCGACCTCGGGAATTCAGCGGCGAAACCGGAATAGAATAGCTTAAGGTTTGTGACTTCTAGCCTTGAAGATTGAGAAGTGTTTGAGCAAAATTTTGATAGCAATTGTGTTGTGATGTTTGATCAGATTTGGAGCACAAAGAAACCAAGAAAAGAAAGGTATAAGACAATATTTAAGTTGAAGGGAGTTAGCACTCAAGATAGATGTACTTGAGTGTCCCTAAAAGAACATACTTGCTTGTTTCTTATGTGACTACTTGAGATTGATTGTTTTATTGATTTCTTTCCATTTAGCTTGATTATTTGTTGTCTAGATTAATGTTTGTAGTAACCCAGAAACCATTTTAAGATAATAATATGTTAAATATGATTAAGGGTTGGTAATTAACCAATTTCGGAGTGTTATTGGACTTCGGAAGAGAATTTGGGCTTTTGACTTTGGGCCGGATCGGAAGCTCCGAACCCAAATCGGAAGCTCCGATCCCAGCCCCTTCGGAAGCTCAGCGGAAGCACCGAGATTGGAAGCTCCGATCCAGGAACGGAAGTTCCGATCTCCGGCTGCCAGCTTTGTCCGATGACTCAGTCGCGAGTTTTGACAAGTGTTGATCAGGGGTGAGATCGAAAGCTCCAATCTTTGGATCGGAAGTTCCGATCCTAGCGTGTCCTGCATGCACGCAATGAGCTGGATCGGAAGCTCCGATCCCGAAATCGGAAGTTCCGATCTTGGCCGGGAATTTTGCCTATAAATAGGGCTCGTTCGATTTCATTTTGAATTACAAATTCTCGTGTTTCTTTCTTCAGTTATATAGTGTGAGATATACACTTGAGGGCCCTATTGGTTATAATACAGGTTCTGGAATAACCAAGGTGTGGTTATAGTCATCCGGGACTAGCGACTTCAAAGGGCTAACTACGGACGAAGGTATGGTCCGGGAATCTATTTAAGTTTTGAGAGTACTTATTAGCTTAGTTAAGGCTTATAAAATTTATGTAGTGATACGGTGAATTTTTGAATATAGGCTTGGAACCTAGGATCTTACTATACTTGAACTAGCCTAAAGATACGTACACATCGACTAACATTGCCAGCGAGTATACATGTTTATATGTTGCTTTATTTGGCATTATTATATGACATGATATATGATTTACCGCTTTCTATATTCATATGTCATGTGCATATACACGTTGAGCCTATACCTTGTTATACCTGACTATAGAGCCGCTCAGCTCTATACTCGATAGTCTTTCACTGAGAGTACCGCGACGGCGGGGGCATTTATGTTTGTCTACTCTGGTGTACTAGACGAGTGTGGTTGCACCCAGAGGTTGATCCGTGCGGTGGCAGCACTCATGTGGCGCCGGTACTGAGCATGATTTTCGGATGACCCGTTACCAGTCATCATGTTGCATGCATCATATATTTACGTGTACTCATGTTTATGTACTGGGCGTTAGCGCTCACGTCCTAGTTGTTATCTTGGACACCCTATTCCATGGGGCAGGTCGCAGGATGGACGGAGCTGGTAGTTCAAGGCAGGACTAGGGAGCAGAAGCCTTGAGGATTTTATTATACAGCAGGATTCGATATAGCTGTATAATGTTTACTGTTTAAGTTTTCGATTTGGTTGTATCACTACAGATTTAAGCCTGGATTATGTTACTAAGTTGATATGTAAATTATGGTTAAGTTTCCGCACGTTTTTACTCTGTTAAGTATTTTGCTGTATTAAGTTTAATGCATGCTATTAGTTGCCAGTTAGTAGGTGATTCCATGCAGGGTCACTACATATTTGGTATCAAAGCATGCTTAGATTTTGGGATTAGTACTTGGGATTTAGTTAGTAATTCTTGCGCATTTGGGATTTTAATGTGAAATTCTTTTCAAGATATGGCTGACGAGAGTCACGGTAGTATTGGCCAGGGAGGTGGTCATCATCATCATCATCACCGCCATCATGATGATCAACATCGTCATTATGAGGGTAGACGTCGCTACTCTATCAATAAGTTCATGCAAGTAGGACCGAAACCCTTGGTGGGAGGCGAGAATCCTGAACAGGCGAGGAGTTGGATGTCTAAACTCGAGAGTACTTTTCGTGCTTTCGATTGTACTGAGGATCAGAAGCTGGAAGTTCTAGAATTCTTTCTAGAGGATTGAGCACATTTTTGGTGGGATGCCAAGGCTGCTCAGGCACGTACTGAGAGAGGACTGGTGACATGGGGGGATTTCTGTCAGGAGTTCCAGAAATTGTATTTTCCTTCGGCTGTTCGCCAAGCACGATCTATGGAGTTGCTTACTTTGAGGCAAGGATCAATGACTATTGATCAATATCAGCAACGATTTCTTGATCTGCTACCTTTCAGTCCTCATATCAATGAGAGTGATGCGTCGAAGTATGATATCTTTCTACAAGGTTTGAACAAGATATCTACTCACAGGTTGTCGTCTGTGATGACCCGGTATCTTTTGAGACTTTGGTGAACCTTTGCCGTCTTGTGGAGACTAGCAACAGGCGGGCATAGTTGATGATGCCAGCACAGCCTAGTGGATCTTTTGAGCCTCGAGCTCAATCTGTTGTGAAATCTGGACCTATGTCTTCTTTTACGCCTACTACTTCATCTGGATCTCGTGGTTCACGAGGTATGTTCCGTTTTGGAAAGAAGAAGAAGAAGAAGAAGAAGAAGGAGGAGTTTTGTAGCCACTGTGGTGGGAAGCATCCTGCAGCTTAATGTCGGAGAGCTACTGATGCTTGTTATATTTGCGGTCAGCAGGGACATCTGCGGAGAGATTGTCCTCAGTGCATGGGTTCTGCTAGTGGATCGGGATCATAGGTTGGATCTCAAGCTTCTATTGTTCCACGTCAGCAGCCAGCACCACAGAGTTCTTCTGGATATCGTCCCCAGACTCAAGGGCAGGTGTTTGCTCTGTCTCAGGAGCAGGCTACAGAGGGAAGCGATCGCATGTTGGCAGGTACCTTTCTGTTATGTGGTATTCCTGCACTTGTATTAATTGATACTGGAGCATCGCATTCCTTTATTTCTAGTCGCTTTGTTAAGAGACATAGATTACCTTATGTATCATTAGATATGGATTTAGTTGTATCTACTCCGTTGGAGCAAGAGATAGTAACTAAGCTTCTAGTGATGGGTTGCCTTCTGGAGTTTGAGGGTAATGTGTTAGCAGCTAATTTGATGATATTAGCGATGGCAGATTTTGACTGTATCTTGGGAATAGATATGCTGACTTTGTATCACGCTACTGTGGATTTTTATCAGCGTCTGGTACAGTTTCATCCGGTTGAGGGTGATAGCTGGTATTTTTATGGTGAGGGTGCGCGACCTCCGATGCCACTTGTTTCGGCTCTGAAGGCATGTCATGTCTTGGAGTCAGGTGGGGAGGGCTACCTCATCTATGCAGTTGATATGTCCACGAGTAGTCGGGTATTGATCAGCTACCGGTTGTCAGCGAGTTTCCTGATGTATTCCCTGATGAGATTCCTGGTTTTCCTCCGGTGCGAAAGGTTGAATTTGGTATTGATCTAGTACCAGGAACTACGCCTATATCCCGAGAACCTTATCGTCTGGCACCGTCAGAGATGAGGGAATTGAAACAGCAGTTACAGGATCTGCTTGATAAGGGATATATTCGTCCGAGTGTTTCTCTGTGGGGAGCACCTGTTTTATTTGTCAGGAAGAAAGATGGATCGATGCGATTATGTATTGATTACAGACAGTTGAATCGTGTCACCATCAAGAATAAGTATCCTTTGCCGCGGATTGATGATCTATTCGATCAACTACAGGGTACTTCTGTTTACTCGAAGATAGATCTGAGATCTGGATACCATCAGATGCGGGTACGAGACTCAGATATATCTACGACTGCTTTCAGGACCAGATACGGGCATTATGAATTTTTGGTGATGTCATTCGGTTTGACGAATGCACCGGCAATCTTTATGAATTTGATGAATCAGATATTTCGGGAATATCTGGATAGATTTTTCATCTTCTTCATTGATGATATTCTTGTCTATTCTCATGACAAGGATGAGCATGCACAACATCTAAGGATTGTTTTACAGACGTTACGAGATAATCAGTTGTATGCGAAATTGAGCAAGTGTGAATTCTGGCTTGATCGGGTAGTATTTCTCGGTCTTGTGATTTCTAATGAAGGGATATCTGTTGATCCTAGTAAGATAGAGGCAGTGCTGAACTGGTCTCGTCCGACGAAGGTTGCTGAGATTCGTAGTTTCTTGGGTCTAGCTGGATATTATCGTCGGTTCATCAAGAATTTTGCACAGTTTGCAAGGCCTTTGACACAGCTTACACGGAAAGATGTTGCCTTCATATGGTCCTCGGATTGTGAGGAGTCATTTCACGAGCTGCGTGGACGTCTTACTACTGCACCTATGCTAGCTCTACCATCTGGATCAAGAGGTTATGTTGTCTATACTGATGCCTCTGGTCAGGGGTTAGGATGTGTTCTGACACAGCATGGACATGTTATTGCCTATGCTTCTCGACAGTTGAAGACGCATGAGAATAATTATCCAGTGCATGATCTCGAGTTAGCCGCCATTGTATTTGCACTCAAGATCTGGAGGCATTATCTTTATGGCGAGAAATTTGAGATATTCACGGATCACAAGAGTTTGAAGTATTTATTCACTCAGGTGGAGTTGAATATGCAACAGAGACGCTGGATGGATCTTCTGAAGGATTATGATTGTGAAATCAAATATCATCCAGGTTCTGTTAATCTTACTGCTGATGCCTTGAGTCAGCAGGTGAGACTTTCTGCACTTCAGACTAGTGAAGTATCTCATATGATACAAGAGTGCTGTTCATTGAGTTTTACACTCAAGCATAAGAAAGGGAGGAATGGGATTCGTTTGTATACTATCCTATCTGAGCCAGCATTGTATTCTTGGATCAGAGATGCTCAGATATCTGATGTTAAGACTCAGCGTTTGGCACGTCTAGCCAATGGAGTTAATACATCTGGATTACATTTTCAGGCAGATGGTTTATTGTGCCTATCTAATAGGGTGGTTGTACCTAATGTTGCGGAGCTCAGGAATGATATTCTTTCTCAAGCTCACAGGAGTCGATTATCAGTTCATCCTGGTAGCATGAAAATGTACAAGGACTTGCGAACTAGATTCTGATGGAAAGGGATGAAGAGGAGTGTGTATCAATTTGTTTCGAGATGTTTGGTTTGTCAACAGGTCAAGGCTGAACATCGACGACCAGGTGGATTAGTGCAGAATCTTGAGATTCCCGAATGGAAGTGGGAGCACGTAACTATGGATTTTGTTACCCACTTACCTATGACGTCACGTCAGTGTGATGCTATCTGGGTTGTCGTTGATCGTTTGACGAAATCAGCACACTTTTTTTCATTATAACCGGGAGTATTCTTATGATTGCATGGCACGTTTATAAACCCAGGAGATAGTGCGATTACATGGGATTCTAGTGAGCATAGTCAGTGATAGAGACCCGCGATTTACCTCACGTTTTTTGGGTAGTTTTCAGGAGGCGTTGGGCACCACTCTGAGTTTGAGCACTGCATATCATCCAGAGACTGACGGGCAGTCAGAACGGACGATTTGTACGCTGGAGGATATGCTACGTTCTTCTGTCATGGATTTTGGCTTATCTTGGCAGGATCAGTTACCTTTGATCGAATTTGCCTACAATAACAGTTATCATCGTAGTATCGATATGGCACCTTTCGAGGCATTGTACGGTCGACGGTGTCGTACTCCGTTATTCTCGGATGAAGTCGGGGAACGACAAGTCGTGGGTCCTGAATTAGTGCAGCAGATTATAGACAAGGTAGATTTGATCAAGCATAGGATCAAAGTTGCTCAAGATAGACAAGCCAGTTATGCTAATATTCGTCGCAGACCACTTAAGTTTGAGCCTGGTGAATATGTATTTCTACGAGTATCACCTTTCAGGAAGGTGATGAGATTCGGCGTGAAAGGCAAGTTGTCTCCTCGTTTCATTGGACCTTTCCAGATACTGGAGAAGATTGGAGATGTTGCTTATCATTTGGCTTTACCGCCAAATCTTTCCAGTATACATAATGTTTTTCATGTGTCGTTGCTTCGATAGTACATAGCTGATGAATCTCATGTGATTCAGTCTACTGATATTCAGTTAGAGCCAGATCTGTCTTTTGTTGAACGACCAATCTGTATCCTAGACAGGTAGGAGAAAGTTCTTCGGAACAAGACTATACCACTTGTGATGGTACAGTGGCAGCGCCGAGGCGTTGAAGAAGCAACTTGGGAAACTGAGAGTCGTATACGAGCAGAATATCCTGAGTTGTTTACTTTGTACTTTTGATTACCATGTAAGATGTAATTACAGTTGTTGTAATAAAACATGGTTTGATGTTTCATATTGTTATCTTGATTTGTCTTTAGATGTTATTTCGCGGACGAAATATCTAAAGGTGGGGAGAATGTAGTAACCCAGAAACCATTTTAAGATAATAATATGTTAAACATGATTAAGGGTTGGTAATTAACCAATTTCGGAGTGTTATTGGACTTTGGAAGAGAATTTGGGCTTTTGACTTTGGGCCGGATCGGAAGCTCCAATCCCAGCCACTTCGGAAGCTCAGCGGAAGCACCGAGATCGGAAGCTCCGATCCAGGAACGGAAGTTCCGATCTCCGGCTGCCAGCTTTGCCCGATGACTCAGTCGCGAGTTTTGACAAGTGTTGATCAGGGGTGAGATCGGAAGCTCCGATCGTCGGATCGGAAGTTCCGATCCTGGCGTGTCCTGCATGCACGCAATGAGCTGGATCGGAAGCTCCGATCCCGAAATTGGAAGTTTCGATCCTGGCGGGGAATTTTGCCTATAAATAGGGCTCGTTCGATTTCATTTTGAATTACGAATTCCCGAGTTTCTTTCTTCAGTTATATAGTGTGAGATATACACTTGAGGGCCCTATCGGTTATAATACAGGTTCTGGAATAACCAAGGTGTGGTTATAGTCATCCGGGACTAGCGACTTCAAAGGGCTAACTACGGACGAAGGTATGGTCCGGGAATCTATTTAAGTTTTGAGTGTACTTATTAACTTAGTTAAGACTTATAGAATTTATGTAGTGATACGGTGAACTTTTGAATATAGGCTTGGGAACCTAGGATCTTACTATACTTGAACTAGCTTAGAGGTACGTACACATCGACTGAGATTGCCAGCGAGTATACATGTTTATATGTTGCATTTATTTGGCATTATTATATGGCATGATATATGATTTACCGCTTTCTATATTCATATGTCATGTGCATATACACGTTGAGCCTATACCTTGTTATACCTGACTATAGAGCTGCTCAGCTCTATACTCGATAGTCTGTCACTGAGAGTACCGCGACGGCGGGGGCATTTATGTCTGTCTACTCTGGTGTACTAGACGAGTGTGGTTGCAACCAGAGGTTGATCCGTGCGGTGGCAGCACTCATGTGGCGCCGGTACTGCGCATGATTTTTGGATGACCCGTTTCCAGTCATCATGTTTCATGCATCATATATTTACGTGTACTCATGTTTATGTACTGGGCATTAGCGCTCACGTCCTAGTTGTTATCTTGGACACCCTATTCCATGGGGCAGGTCGCAGGATGGATGGAGTTGGTAGTTCAAAGCAGGACTAGGGAGCAGAAGCCTTGAGGATTTTATTATACAGCAGGATTCGATATAGCTGTATAATGTTTACTGTTTAAGTTTTCGATTTGGTTGTATCACTACAGATTTAAGCTTGGATTATGTTACTAAGCTGATATGTAAATTATGGTTAAGTTTCCGCACGTTTTTACTCTGTTAAGTATTTTGCTGTATTAAGTTTAATGCATGCTATTAGTTGCCAGTTAGTAGGTGATTCTATGCAGGGTCACTACAATGTTACTAGATTGTGTTGCATTCATATTGAGCAACAACCCTTTGAGATTTTGAATGGCAGACTCGCCAGAAGAAATACGTATGTTTGGATATATATCGAGGAGCTTAGAAGATAGATCGAATCCTATTGCTAGAATCTCGATATAGTGGGCCAAAGTCCGGGAAAAGAACTCAACGCCACCCCGAAAGGGAGAGTAGGTAGGAGATTTGTTGTGTTCTTCTTCCCCGAGATCCCAAGAACCGATATAAAGCTCGATAGTCGAATTTTAAATCATGCATTACATTGAATTATGTTTATGTTTGATGTTACATGTTTATAAGCTCAATGAGATGATTACATGGCTATCGTTATTGATTATTTTGCATGATTTTGTTGTTTTATATTGGGATTATATTCACACCGGAGATATCCGGTTATTGTTTTCTTTGTATATGTGTAAGGCCCGAAAATATTAAATTCTTAATTATGGGAGTTGAGAATTAAATTCCATATTATGGGCTAATATTGATTTGAGAAGCTAAAGAAATGATAGATTTAATTTTCGAGCCGAAAATATTTAATTTGAAAATTTACGGACTTTGAGAATTAAATTCCGAGAATTCTTAAATTAAAAGAATAAATATTCGATTTGAATATTTATGAAATTTACGATTAAATTCCATGTTTCGGGAATTAAAGAAGATTGATTTTGACAATGAAACCCGATCAGAGACTGATTTGAAAATATCGAAGTTTGAAGGGCTAAAATGCAAAAGGCCAGGATTATTTAATTAATTCTAATTTATTTAATTTTAATTCGAGTATATTTAATTTAGGAATATTTAGAGTTTCGATTTTAATTCTAATATTCTTAAATTATTTTGGATTGAAATTGAATTAAAACGAAGGTCGAGGACTTAATTTTAGTTAATGAAGACTTGAGGGACTAAATTGCAAATATGCAATACACATCCGATTTTACCTTAAGTATGTCAGATTTGATACGTGTGAATTTATGTAGAAGTCTGAAAACACAGCAATGGAAAGCCGAGAGCCGAGAGTTCTTCCTTTTTCTTTAGATTTCGATTTGTTCAAATCGCCATAACTTTAGATCCGCTCGTCCGATTTCAATTCCGAAAGATGTTCTGGAATCCTTGCGATGAGGGCTTCGATCTCGTGTAATTATTATGATGTGTTTGATAGATTTCGAAATCAGTTTATGGCAGAGATCAGATTTTGATGTTATGATCATGTTTTGCAACGTTTGTACAAGTCGATATCGAAACCGAATCGAATATTGATTATTGAATGAACTTGAGATGAATTCCAGCATGTAAGTCGATGATTATAGCTGATGGTATGATTAGTATGATGAGATTATAGTGATATATCACACGGTCATGAAGTTAAAGAAGTTAGCTTCGAATTCGATATTAAGTCGGTTACCGATTTTTAATCGTTACTCCGCCGAACTTGAGATTTGAAGCTGTTTTGCTAGCTGATTATTGACATGACATATTCTTGAAGATGTTAGGATGTTATATCCATTTGATTCTTCAATTTCGTAATTGTATTGACGATAAACAACTCAAGAACTTTGCATTCAAACCGACGAAGAAATAAGAAGGGTTGAATCATTCTTATTGAGGATGGAATGATGTTCTTGAGCTGATTTTGAGTTGATTGATATTGAATAGATGGTAATGTGTATTCATGCTTATATTCTCAGATTTGAAGAATTCAAGAATACAGATTCGACTTGAGAATGATTTGATAACGATTTGAAATTCTCCTACCATGAAGTGTTCATGATGAATTGAAGTTGAAAGTTGAATTTGTGTGAGGATGGTTCAGATATGAAACATCGTCAACTCAAGAATGACAGGTATAAGATGACATCGAGATTCAGGACTTTGATACTCAAGATCGAGGAATCTTGAGTAGTCCGCTAAATCACATACTGATTATGTTTTGTTTTTGATTTAGAACTTGTTACTGATATTGTTGATCCATCACAGGTAGTGGATCTTTATTTGATTATGATTTGATATGAGATATGAATTGATTCTTTGCCAAGGTCGGATAGGACCTTATTTTCTAGTCTGATGAGACGACAATAGATGGTTATCCATGTCAAGATTGGATACGAATCTTGATGGCAACGAAGTGATAAGAATCAATTCTTGAGATAGCGCGCTATAGAAATTCGAAGAATAGATTGAGAGATTTTGATTTTTATATCTTGAATCGATATATGCATTAGTTACTCTACTTGTTGAGTTGATATGATTTATTTAACTCTTTATATGTCGATTATACTGAGAATTATATTCTCACCGGAGTTTATCTGGCTGTTGTTTTGTTTTGTATGTGTGCATGACATCAGGTGGGGCAAGAGCTTGTCGGAGATGACGTGATAGCTCACGAGAGAAGATTAGTATGTGAGGACTCGGGTTTTAAGCTGAGATAGCATTAAACTTAATAAAGAACTTTAGATTTGAAGTTCGTTTATGACATGTTGCATAGCTTGTTGATTTGTATTTTATACGCTATTCAATTGATTTATTAAATGCATGAATTGATGCTTATATTTTTATACATGTTGATATGCATGTTTTAGAATTGATATACCATGATTTGAATTGGTTTTGAATGCTTGAGATTGAGTGTGCAAAGTTTGACAGCAAAGAAATGTTCTGTTATTTTTCTGGAAAAGGAGCCGCTCGATCGGGTGAAGTTCACCGATCGAGCGAGGCCTGTTTTTCAAGAGCAGAGAATCGAGAATTTTGGGCTCGCTCGATCGGTAAGATTTGACCGATCGAGCGAGACCAAAAATGATGCAGACCGAGAGGTTTGATTTCTAGCTCGCTCGATCGGCTGAGTTTGCCCGATCGAGCGAGGTGTTGAAATTTAAAAAAAAAAATTAAGCTCTTGATTATTTATTCATTGATTGTTGATTAATTATTTAATTAATCATTATTTACCCTAAGTCGAGATTAGCAACCCGAGGTCCCCACAACAGGTGGTATCAGAGCCTAAGTTTCTCGGACTAAGATAGAAGCTGAGCGGGGTAGATTGAGTCGCATGAATTTATAGTATTGCATGATTATGCATTACTTGATTTGATAATTTGATGAATTGCATGTGAGCATGATATACTTTTGAAATTCAACTGCCTGATTATTTACTGATTTGTAAATTTTTGAATTTTTTATGGAATTTGTTATACGATTTTCCCCGGGTGATGTAAACACCCAGAATCGAAGAGAACATGGTTCTTTGGGTGACGTAAGCACCCCAGACTAAACAGAATTGTATGGTCAGACTGAGCGGAACAGTATTGCTCAGCTGAAAGACGTATCTCTGATTGAACAAAACAGAATATCAGCGAATGAATAGATAATATTGCAGGTAGAAGTTGGCTTGAAGAACTTGATCAGTCGTTCAAATACCTGAAAGATACAGATGAATATCGTATCAGATTGACTGTCTACCAACGTCGAAACCTAGCAACCAGTTGATAGATTTTGATGAAGAAATTCTGACAGAATTGAGGTATAGTGATTTGTTGGTAAGTACATAGAACAGAATTTTATTTCTAGTTCTTTGCCACAATGGATATCATGATGAGAAAAAGAAGAATATACCAACTTGAAGTTGAATATTTTGAATATTTTGAATCTTGGAGAATGCCTTAGTTGATTTTCAAGTTTACTACAATTCTTTGAATTGTTGATGATGATGATGAGGAAGCTCAACATTGAATTGTTAGTGGTGACTTGGATTCGAGGATTATGTCTAAATAAATGTGGACGACTGAAACATTTTATGAAAGACTTAGAGAAGACTAAGAGAATTGAATTTGTATGATGAGGCAGAAAGAATGAAATTATCGATATGCCATAGTATGTGAGATAATCACAACTTTATCTACAATTTTTATTCCAGAACAGATATGAAGTGAATGATATGAAAGTAGTTTCTTTAACTCTAGCGGACCGAAACAGATTTCTCTGAGTCTGAATGCAGAGTATGATAGAAATTATTACACTCATTGTAAAGGGAGATATCCTAGAAATCAGTGTAAAGACATGTCAAGCAGATGTGCTAGAATATGTTCGAAGCAAATTAGATTCTGAGAAGATTTGAATGAAGAACAAATTCCAGAGGTATACAGAGGATTAAAATGAAAGTGCACCTGAAAATGAAATTTCAGGTAACAGATTTATTTTGTTTTGACATGTTTACTATTGGTGCAATAGATACATGTTAGCTGAAAGCTTATTATATGATCACCTCTGTATCAGAAATGAGACTTGTGAATTGAACTGAAGAGTGGAACTACTGCTGTGATGAATTGAAATTGAACATGATTTTGCTCACATTGAAATATCTGTTTATGTTGCATGATAGATGATGATGCAATAATCGAATACAGATTAGCAGAATAATTGATGATAAGAAGCGATAAAATTAGATCAGCAGAACATAATGTGCATATGAATATGATGATATGATATAGAATCTCGAATTAAGATTCTGTGATTTCGGTTTGATATATGATGTTTGATTACAGAAATATTCCGAAATCAGTATATTCGATGCACTAGATTTGTTCAAGATCTAAATCAGCATTGATAGGTATGCCAATGAATAGAGATGAAAGATATATTCCAGTAAGATTTTTGACTTTAGTTTAAGTTGTGACCTGGAATTCAATAGCGAATTGATGAAGTGATGAATTTATGAATTACTGATTTGATGAGATTATAAACTGAATATTGAGCTTGAGGTTTAGAAGATAGCTGATGCTATGAAAATCAGTTACAGATGAGTCTTTTCTTTGATTATGCTGAATCGAATACATCAATTGGAAATTAAATCTATCATTTCTTTAGCTTCTCAAATCAATATTAGCCCATAATATGGAATTTAATTCTCAACTCCCATAATTAAGAATTTAATATTTTCGGGCCTTACAATTCCTCCCCTCTAAGAAATGATTTTGTCTTCGAAATCATATTCAATCGAACTATTCAATCTGATAGACTAAATGATTATCTGAATTAATTCTTACTTCAATCATTCAACTCTGATCTTCGTATCTCATATCTTCATTTCTTATCAGACTATTTGTAGTGACCCTTACTCGGATCACCTACTAAACAGAACTTAGGCATGCAATTAACTTAATAAACAGATATCAGAATAAACTGCGGAAACATTACTAAAATTACAATCCCAAGGCAAGGAATCTGTAAATATCCAAAATAAATTATACAACCAAATAGAAAGTTGTATCAACCCAAAACAATAGAAATAAACCTAGATGAAGCTCCAGCTGGCCAACCACTGTCTAGCCCCTCTTGGAACCACCCGCCTCGTCCAATCGCAAACCTGCCCCATGGAATAGGGTGTCCAGAAATACAGAGTACGAGACGTGAGCATAAAACGCTCAGTACGGGAGTATGAGTATACATGCATGCAAAGTGAACTCCCTATAAACTCGAGGTCAAGGATCAGATAACAGAGACAGACCGGGCCCTGGTATGTAGCACGTTGTGCCGTCGCTTCAGGAGGTGGCTCCCATACCAAAATACCAGTGGATATTCCGGACCCAAATCGATGGAAGTCCAACCACTAACAGGATAGGGAAAAACCCTACTAACAGACATCTCGAAGGAGATAGCTCAGTATGCAAATGAATGCAGCATAAATCAATGACATATAAACCATGCAGTCACATAATACAAGCATACTCAGTCAGGATATCTCAAACAGTACTTCCGTACCTCAAATCAGTGCAAGCTCTACCAACTCTAGGTCCACGCCTATAGTCTGCTCTACACTGCCAAATGATACTACTATCATTATAGTGCTCTAAAAGCCTTAACTAAGCTATTGCATACTCCTAAATATTTATAGAAAGCAAAAGCTATACCTTCGTCCGTCGTTAGCCCTTTGATGTCGATGCCTCCAGAACTTGGGCACAACTCCGCTATGACTATCGAACACCTCGACGACTCCCGGGTCAAGCCTAGGAAGGCTAGAACAACTCGAATACGACTAGAGTAGAGAGGAAATCCGGAATTGGCAATTGAAAGTGAATTCTCGGCATTGTATTTATAGACAACGATCGGAGCCTCCGATCCTCGATCGGAACGTCCGAACATCGATCGAAACGTCCGAACATCGATCGGACCGTCCAATCTTGCCATCGAAGCTTCCAAAGATCCTGATCTGCCACGTGTCAAAATATTACTTGTTGACTTCGGATAAGGGTGATTGGAGCATCCGATCCAACCACACGTCATGGATGACGTAATATCATCAGTGCCTCCGATCGCTCATCGGAGCTTCCGATCCTGTTCGAAGCTTCCGAACTCACCTTCGGAGCCTCCGAACCCTCCCCAAGTAATTATGATTAATTCTTTAATCACTGATTTTGGTTACGGGCTACTACATTCTCCCCCACTTAAGATATTTTGTTCTCAAAATCAGATCTTAAGTACTGAATGTAATACAGAAATTAGAAACATTCTTTATTCAAATCAAACGTTTACAGAGTTTTCAACTGAATACAACTTAAGAATGAAATCAAAACAACTCAGGATGGTCTTCACGAATCCTGTCCTCAAGTTCCCAAGTAGCTTCCTCAGTGCCTCGGCGCTGCCACTGTAGTAACCCAGATTCCATTTTAAGATAATAATATGATAATCATGATTAAGGGTCCAGTCTAAACTGTTGAACTGTTGAGCTGCTGAACTGCAGCTAGGGAATATGAGCAGCTAGGGAAACATAAGAAGCTAGGGAATCTGCTACTAGGGATTATATAGCTAGGGAATATGAGCAGCTAGGGAACATGAGCAGCTAGGGAATCTGCTGCTAGGGATTATATAGCTAGGGATTCTTTAGCTAGGGAATTCTCTTGCTAGGGATTCTACGGCTAGGGAATTTTTCTGTTAGCTTGTTAGGGAATTTCGTTACTAAGGAAGTTTGAAAAGCTACTAGGGAATCCCGAACTGCTATTAAGGAATCCCGACCTGCTGATAGGGAATCCCGACGTGTTGCTAGGGAATCCCGAACTGCTAATAGGGAAGTCCGAACCCTCCAGGACAGGCAGGCAGGTGTGTGGATGCTTGCATGAATGACAGTTGGCGCCTAAGCATGAGCTGTCAATAATGGTAGTGACTCAGCTCAAGCATCTGATACGTGGCGTGCTTATAGGAGCTCGGACGTCTCGACGTCAGCTCAAGAATCCCGATCACCCCAAATATTTGTCTATAAATAGGAGCTGGGGATTCAGTTATTTTTCACATCACTTCCATCTCACTTCATATCTTTGCTCGGAAAAGAGTAGCTCGGGAGCTCGGGAATTTGGGAAGGAATAGCTCGGGAAGGAAGAGCTTGGGGTCGGACCAAGAGACCAGTTCGGGTCAAGCTTGAGACCAGGTCGGGTCGGGAGTTGACCTAGGACAGCTAGGGGTTGTCTTTTTCCAGCTTAGTTCAGACTTCGGTGTTAGGTACATACACATTGACTGAGATTGCCAGCGAGTATACATGTTTATATGTTGCATTTATTTGGCATTATTATGTGGCATGATGTATTTTTACCGTTTTCTATATTCATATATCATGTGCACATACACGTTGAGCCTATACCTTGTTATACCTGATTATAGAGCCGCTCAGCTCTATACTCGATAGTCTGTCACTGAGAGTACCGCGACGGCGGGGACATGTATGTCTGACTACTCTGGTGTATTAGACGAGTGTGGTTGCACCCAGAGGTTGATCCGTGTGGTGGCAGCACTCATGTGGCACCGGTACTGAGCATGACGTTTCAGATGATCATTTACCAGTCATCATGTTGCATGCATCATATACATATGTTTACTTATGTCTATGTACTGGGCGTTAGTGCTCACGTCCTAGTTGTTATCTTGGACACCCTATTCCACGGGCAGGTCACAGGATGGACGGAGTCGGTAGTTCGAGGCAGGACTAGGAAGCCGGAGCTTTTCAGGGTATTTTATACAGCAGGATTTGCCTAGCTGTAAAATGGTTACTTTTAAGTTCTTCGATATGGTTGTATCACTACAGATTTAAGCTTGGATATGTTTTACTAAGCTGTTATGTAAAGTATGGATTATATTTCCGCACGTTTTTACTCTGTTTAAGAATTTTGCTGTATTAAGTTTAATGCATACTATTAGTTGCCAGTTAGTAGGTGATTCCATGCAGGGTCACTACATTTTTGGTATCAGAGCATGCATGGATTTTGGGATTAGTATTTGGGATTTACTCTCATCTTAAGTAATTATTGCGTATTTGAGATTTTAATGTGCAATTCTTTTCAGGATATGGCTGACGAGAGTCACGATAGTGTTGGCCAGGGAGGTGGTCATCATCATCGTCACCATCGCCATCAGGATGATCGACATCATCCTCATGAGGGTAGACGTCGTTACTCTATTAATAAGTTCATGAAAGTAGGACCGAAACCCTTGTTGGGAGGTGAGAATCCTAAACAGGCAAGAGGTTTGATGTCTAAACTCGAGAGTGCGTTTCGAGCTTTCGATTGCACTAAGGAGCAGAAACTGGAAGTTCTAGAATTCGTTCTAGAGGATCGAGCACGTTTATGGTGGGATGCCAAAGCTACTCAGGCACGTACTGAGAGAGGACAGGTGACTTGGGGGGATTTCTGTCAGCAATTTCAGAAACTGTATTTTCCTCCAGCTGTTCGACAGGCACGATCTATGGAGTTACTGACTCTGAGGCAAGGATCAATGACTATTGATCAATATCAGCAACGATTTCTTGATCTGCTACCTTTTAGTCCTCATATCAATTACAATGATGCGTCCAAGTATGATATCTTTCTGCAAGGCCTGAATCAAGATATCTACTCACAAGTTGTCGTATGTGATAATCCAACATCTTATGAGACTTTTGTGAACCGTTGCCATCAAGTGGAGAACAGAAATAGGCGGGCACTGTTGATGATGCCAGGACAACCTAGTGGATCTCTTGGGCCAAAGGCTCAATCTGTTGTGCAATCTGGACCTATGTCTTCTTCTACTACTACTACTACTACTTCGTTTGGTTCTCGTGGTTCACGAGGTACTTTCCGTTTCGGGAAGAAGAAGAAGAAGAAGGAGAAATTTTGCAGCCACTGTGGTGGGAAGCATCCTGCGGCTTCGTGTCGGAAGGCTACTGGTGCTTGTTATATTTGTGGTGAGCAGGGACATCTGCGGAGAGATTGTCCTCAGCGCATGGGTTCTGCTAGTGGATCGGGATCACAGGTTGGATCTCAGGCTTCTACTTTTCCACGTCAGCAGACAGCACCACAGAGTTCTTCTGGGTACCATCCACAGTCTCAAGGGCAGGTATTTGCTCTGTCTCAGGAGCAGGCTACGGAGGGAAGCGATCGCATGTTGGCAGGTACCTTTCTGTTATGTGGTATTCCTGCACTTGTCTTAATTGATACTGGAGCGTCGCATTCCTTTATTTCTAGTCATTTTGTTAAGAGACATAGATTACCTTATGTATCATTAGATATGGATTTAGTTGTATCTACTCCGCTGGAGCAGGAGATAGTAACTAAGCGTCTAGTGATGGGTTGCCTTCTAGAGTTTGAGGGTAATGTATTATCGGCTAATCTGATGATATTAGCGATGACAGATTTTGATTGTATTTTGGAAATAGATATGCTGACTTTGCATCACGCTACTGTGGATTGTTATCAGCGTCTGGTATAGTTTCATCCGGATGAGGGTGATAGCTGGTACTTTTATGGTGAGGGTGCGCGACCTCCGATGCCACTTGTATCGGCTCTAAAGGCATGTAATGTCTTGGAGTCAGGTGGGGAGGGCTACCTCATTTATGCAGTTGATATGTCCACGAGTAGTCCGGGTATCGATCAGCTGCCCGTTGTCAGCGAGTTTTCTGATGTATTCCATGATGAGATTCCTGATTTTCCTCCGGTTCGAGAGGTTGAATTTGGTATTGATCTAGTACCAAGAACTACGCCTATATCCCGAGCACCTTATCGTCTAGCACCGTCAGAGATGAGGGAATTGAAACAGCAGTTGCAGGATCTTCTTGATAAGGGATATATTCGTCCGAGTGTTTCTCCGTGTGGAGCACCTGTTTTGTTTGTCAAGAAGAAGGATGCATCGATGAGATTATGTATTGATTACAGGCAGCTGAATCGTGTCACCATCAAAAATAAGTATCCTTTGCCACGAATTGATGATTTGTTCGATCAATTACAGGGTACTTCTGTTTACTCCAAGATAGATCTGAGATCGGGATACCACCAGATGCGGGTACGAGACTCAGATATTTCTACGACTGCTTTCAGAACCAGATACGGGAATTATGAATTTCTTGTGATGCCATTCGGTTTGACGAATGCACCGGCAGTCTTTATGAATCTGATGAATCAGGTATTTTAATAATATCTGGATAGATTTGTCATTGTCTTCATTGATGATATTCTTGTCTATTCTCATGACAAGGATGAGCATGCACAACATCTGAGGATTGTGTTGCAGACGTTACGAGATAAGCAGTTGTATGCAAAATTGAGCAAGTGTGAATTCTGGATTGATCGGGTAGTGTTTCTCGGTCATGTGATTTCTAGTGAAGGAATATCTGTTGATCCTAGTAAGATAGAGGCAGTGCTGAACTGGTCTCGTCCGACGACGGTTGCTGAGATTTGTAGTTTCTTGGGTCTAGCTGGATATTACCGTCGGTTCATCGAGAATTTTGCACAGTTGGCCAGGCCTTTGACTCAGCTTACTCGGAAAGATGTTTCCTTCATATGGTCCTCGGATTGTGAGGAGTCATTTCACGAGCTGCGTAGACGTCTTACTACTGCACCTGTGCTAGCACTACCTTCTGGATCAGGAGGTTATGTTGTCTATACTGATGCCTTTGGTCAGGGGTTAGGATGTGTTCTGACACAGCATGGACATGTTATTGCCTATGCTTCTCGACAGTTGAAGACACATGAGAATAATTATCCAGTACATGATCTCGAGTTAGCTGCCATTGTATTTGCTCTCAAGATTTGGAGACATTATCTTTATGGCGAGAAATTTGAGATATTCACAGATCACAAGAGTTTGAAGTATTTATTCACTCAGGCAGAGTTGAATATGCGACAGAGACGCTTGATGGATCTTCTGAAGGATTATGATTGCGAAATCAAATATCATCCAGGTTCTGCTAATCTTACTGCTGATGCCTTGAGTCGGCAGGTGAGATTTTCTGCACTTCAGACTAGTGAAGTATCTCATATGATTCAAGAGTGTTGTTCATTGATTTTTACGCTCAAGCACAAGAATGGGAGGAATGGGATTCAATTGTATACTATTCTATCTGAGCCAGCATTGTATTCTCGGATCAGAGATGCTCAGATATCTGATGTTAAGGCTCAGCGTTTGGCACGTCTAGTCAATGGAGTTAATACATCTGGATTCCATTATCAGGCAGATGGTTTATTATTCTTATCGAATCGAGTGGTTGTTCCTGATGTTGCGGAGCTCAGGAATGATATTCTTTCTCAAGTTCACAGGAGTCGATTATCTGTTCATCCTGGAAGTATGAAAATGTATAAGGACTTGCGAACTAGATTCTGGTGGAAAGGGATGAAGCGAAGTGTATATCAATTTGTTTCAAGATGTTTGGTTTGTCAACAGGTCAAGGCTGAACACCGGCGACCAGGTGGATTACTGCAGAATCTTGAGATTCCCGAATGAAAGTGGGAGCACATGACTATGGATTTTGTTACCCACTTGCCTATGACGTCACGTCAGTGTGATGCTATCTGGGTCGTTGTTGACCGTCTGACAAAATTAGCATATTTCATTCCCTACAACCGGGAGTATTCTTATGATCGATGGCACGCTTATACATCCAGGAGATAGTGCGATTACATGGGATTCCAGTGAGCATAGTCAGTGATAGAGACCCGCGATTTACCTCACGTTTCTGGGGTAGTTTTCAGCAGGCGTTAGGTACCACTCTGAGTTTAAGTACTGCATATCATCCGGAGACTGACGGGCAGTCAGAACGGGCGATTTGTACGTTGGAGGATATGCTACGTTCTTCTGTCATGGACTTTGGTTTATCTTGGCAGGATCAGTTATCTTTGATCGAATTTTCTTACAATAACAGTTATCATCGTAGTATTGATATGGCACCTTTCAAGGCATTGTATGGTCGACGGTGTCGTACTCCGTTATTCTGGAATAAAGTAGGAGAACGATAAGTCGAGGGTCCTGAGTTGGTGCAGCAGATTGTAGACAAGGTAGATTTGATCAAGCGGAGAATCAAAACTGCTCAAGATAGACAAGCCAGTTATGCTAATATTCATCGCATGCCATTGCAGTTTGAGCCTGGTGAATATGTGTTCTTGCGAGTATCACCTTTCAGGAAGGTGATAGATTCGGTGTGAAAGGCAAGTTGTCACTTCGTTTCATTGGACCTTTCCAGATACTGGAGAAGATCGGAGATGTTGCTTATCGTTTGGCGTTACCGCCATCTCTTTTCAGTATACATAATGTTTTTGATGTGTCGTTACTTCGACAGTACATAGCTGATGAATCACATGTGATTCAGTCTTCTGAAGTTCAGCTAGAGCCAGATCTGTCTTATGTTGAACGACCACTCCGTATCCTAGACAGGAAGGAGAAAGTTCTTCGGAACAAGACTATACCACTTGTAATAGTACAATGGCAGCGCCGAGGAATTGAAGAAGCAACTTGGGAAACCGAGAGCCATATGCGATCAAAATATCCTGAGTTGTTTGCTTTGTACTTTTAATTACCATGTAAAGATGTAATTACCGTTTTTGTAATAAGACATGGTTTTCTGTTTCATATTGTTATCTTAATTTTTCTTTAGATATTATTTCGCGGACGAAATATCTAAAGGTGGGGAGAATGTAGTAACCCAGATTCCATTTTAAGATAATAATATGATAATCATGATTAAGGGTCCAGTCTAAACTGCTGAACTGTTGAGCTGCTGAACTGCAGCTAGGGAATATCAGCAGCTAGGGAAACATGAGCAGCTAGGGAATCTGCTGCTAGGGATTATATAGCTAGGGATTCTTTAGCTAGGGAATTCTCTTGCTAGGGATTCTACGACTAGGGAATTCTGCTGTTAGCCTGTTAGGGAATTTCGTTACTAAGGAAGTTTGAAAAGCTGCTAAGGAATCCCGAACTGCTATTAAGGAATCCCGACCTGCTGCTAGGGAATCCCGACCTGTTGCTAGGGAATCCCGAACTGCTAATAGGGAAGCCCGAACCCTCCAAGACAGGCAGGCAGGTGTGTGGACACTTGCATGAATGACAGTTGGCGCCTAAGAATGAGCTGTCAATAATGGTAGTGACTCATCTCAAGCATCTGATACGTGGCATGCTTATAGGAGCTCGGACGTCTCGACGTCAGCTCAAGAATCCCGATCACCCCAAATATTTGTCTATAAATAGGAGCTGGGGATTCAGTTATTTTTCACATCACTTCCATCTCACTTCATATCTTTGCCTGGAAAAGAGTAGCTCGGGAGCTCGGGAAAGAATAGCTCGGGAATTCGGGAAGGAAGAGCTCGGGGTCGGACCAAGAGACCAGTTCGGGTCAAGCTTGAGACCAGGTCGGGTCGGGAGTTGACCTAGGACAGCTAGGGGTTGTCTTTTTCCAGCTTAGTTCAGACTTCGGTGTTAGGTACATACACATTGACTGAGATTGCCAGCGAGTATACATGTTTATATGTTGCATTTATTTGGCATTATTATGTGGCATGATGTATGTTTTACCGTTTTCTATATTCATATATCATGTCCACATACACGTTGAGCCTATACCTTGTTATACCTGATTATAGAGCCGCTCAGCTCTATACTCGATAGTCTGTCACTGAGAGTACCGCGACGGCGGGGACATGTATGTCTGAATACTCTGGGGTATTAGACGAGTGTGGTTGCACCCAGAGGTTGATCCGTGCGGTGGAAGCACTCATGTGGCGCCGGTACTGAGCATGACTTTTCAGATGACCATTTACCAGTCATCATGTTGCATGCATCATATACATATGTTTACTCATGTCTATGTACTGGGCGTTAGTGCTCACGTCCTAGTTGTTATCTTGGACACCCTATTCCACGGGCAGGTCGCAGGATGGACGAAGCCGGTAGTTCGAGGCAGGACTAGGAAGCCGGAGCTTTTCAGGGGATTTTATACAGCAGGATTTGCCTAGCTGTATAATGGTTACTTTTAAGTTCTTCGATATGGTTGTATCACTACAGATTTAATCTTGGATATGTTTTACTAAGCTGTTATGTAAAGTATGGATTATATTTCCGCACGTTTTTACTCTGTTTAAGAATTTTGCTGTATTAAGTTTAATGCACGCTATTAGTTGCCAGTTAGTAGGTGATTCCATGCAGGGTCACTACAGCCACTGAACTAAAACCAAAGGAATGACTTTGTTCCGCAAAACCTTATCATTATAATCCAAGATACGAATAGGTTTCTCAACATAGGTCAAATTCTTGCTCACCTGAACCTCAGACCGCTGCAAAATATGGGACTCATCCGCCACATACCGTCGCAACAGAGATATGTGGAACACATCATGAATACTGGAAAGATGCGGTGGCAAAGCTAGTCGATAAGCCAAATCGCCAATGCTCTCCAAGGTCTCAAACGGACCGATAAATCTGGGAGACAACTTGCCCTTAAGGCCAAATCTGAGAATCTTGCGGAAAGGTGACACTCTCAGAAACACTTTCTCCCCGACATCGAACTGCAAAGGCCTACGCTTGGTGTTAGCATAGCTGGCCTGACGGTCCTGTGCAGTCTTAATCCGTTTCTTGATCTGATCAACAATGTCTACCGCCTGCTGGATAAACTCCGGTCCCTCAGCCTGTCTCTCCCCCACTTCTTCCCAGAAGAGTGGAATACGACAACGTCGCCCGTACAACACCTCAAAAGGTGTCATCCCAATACTAGTATGATAGCTGTTGTTGTACGCGAACTCGATCAATGGCAAATGATCCTGCCAGGCTGAACCAAAATCCATGACGCACGCTCTAAGCATATCCTCCAAAGTACGGATAGTGCGCTCTGACTGACCATCAGTCTTCGGATGATAGGCAGTACTCAAACTGAGATTAGTACCCATAGCACGCTGAACACTCCCCCAGAATCTAGAAGTAAACCTGGGGTCTCGATCGCTGACAATGCTCACAGGCACTCCATGAAGTCGAACGATCTCCTGAATGTACAACCAAGCCATACGATCCACATTGTACTCCCGGCTATAGGCAATGAAATGCGCTGACTTGGTGAGTCGGTCCACCACAACCTAGATAGCATCACAGTTCCTCGGAGATACTGGCAAATGGGTCACAAAGTCCATTGTGATAAACTCCCATTTCCATTCAGGAATAGGCAGACTGTGAAGCAATCCTCCAGGTCGTCGGTGCTCTACTTTGACCTGTTGACACACCAAACATCTCGAAACAAACTGATAAACACTGCGTTTCATTCCCTTCCACCAGAATCGAGTACGTAGATCCTTGTACATCTTGTTGCTCCCAGGATGAATACTCAACTTAGTGCGATGCGCCTGAGACAAAATCTCCTCTCGCAACTCTTCATCCTGCGGAATCACAAGCCTACCAGACAAACACAGAAAGCCATCTGACTGATAATGAAATCCAGACGAGCTACCCTCGTTAGCTAGATGAGCTAAACGCTGGGTCTTCGAATCAGACATCTGAGCATCTCGAATCCGCGAATACAAAGCTGGCTCAGATAATATCGCAAACATCTGGATACTCTGCATACCTTTCTTATGCTTGAAGGTATATCCCGAAGTACAACAGTCACTGATCGCACTAGACATCGAACAAGTCCAAAGTGCGGATAGTCGCACCTTGCGACTCAAAGAATCAGCGGTGAGATTAGCAGCTCCCAGATGGTACTTAATCTCGCAATCATAGCAGCTCCAACGCCTCTGCCTCATGTTCAACTCCGCCTGAGTGAATAAATACTTGAGACTCTTATGGTCGGTGAAGATCTCAAATTTCTCGCCATACAGATAGTGACGCCAGATCTTCAAAGCGAACACAATGGCTGCTAACTCCAAATCATGGACTGGGTAGTTGTCCTCGTGAAGCTTCAGCTGTCTAGAAGCATATGCGATCACATGCCCATTCTGAGTCAGGACACAACCTAACCCCTGAAGAGAAGCATCAGTGTACACCACATACCCTCCAGATCCTGACGGTAATGCCAACACTGGCGCAGAAGTCAACCACCATCGAAGCTCACAGAAGTTCTCCTCACACTCGGAGGACCACTCGAAATCCACACTCTTGCGGGTAAGCTGCGTCAAAGGTCGAGCTAGCTGAGAGAAGTTCAGAATGAAGCGACGATAATAACCTGCTAGACCCAAAAAACTACGGATCTCAGCAACCATCGTCGGATGCGACCAATTAAGCACCGCCTCAATATTTCTTGGATCAACAGAAATCCCCTCCTTGGATATGATATGGCCAATAAAGACCACTCGATCCATCCAGAACTCACACTTGCTCATCTTGGCTTACAACTGCTCATCTCGAAGAGTCTGCAGTACCAACCGCAAGTGAGAAACATGCTCTTCCATATTACGCAAATACACCAAGATGTCGTCAATGAAGACCACGACAAACTTGTCCAAATACTCCCTGAAGACACGGTTCATCAGATCAATGAATATAGCCGACGCATTAGTCAAACCAAATGGCATCACTAGAAACTCGTAATGCCCATAGCGAGTACGGAATGCAGTCTTGGCTACGTCCTGATCACGGACTCTCAACTGATGATACCCAGATCTCAAGTCAATCTTGGAGTAAACTGACGTGCTCTGCAGCTGATTAAACAAGTCATCAATACGAGGCAACGCATACTTGTTCTTCACAGTGATTCGATTCAGCTGCCGATAGTCAATGCACAGCCGCATCGACCCATCCTTCTTCTTTACAAAAAGAACAGGAGCTCCCCAAGGAGATACACTAGGACGAATGTATCCCTTGTCCAAAAGATCATGTAGCTGATTCTTCAACTCACGCATTTCTGACGGAGCCAGACGATATGGTGCTCGAGAAATAGGCGAAGTACCCGGCATCAACTCTATGCCAAACTCGACTTCCCTAGCAGGAGGAAAACCCGGAATCTCATCAGGAAATACATCTGGAAATTCATCCATGACTGGGATGCTCTCTATCCCAATGCTCTCAGCGGACAAATCAACTGCATAGATAAGGTAGCCTTCCCCGCCAGACTCTAGAGCTTGACAGACTCTCAAAGCTAATACCAAAGGCATCGGGGGTCGCGCTCCCTCACCATAGAAAAACCAGCTCTCACTCCTTTCTGAATGAAAGCGTACTAATATCTGATAGCAGTCCACTAAAGCTCGATAAATAGTCAACATGTCTATCCCCAAAATTCAATCGAAGTCGTCCATCGCCAGGACCATGAGATTCGCAATCAAAATGTTACCCTCGAACTCTAAAGGGCAACCTATCACTAGATGCTTAGCCAAAGTAGATTGGCCCATCGGAGTAGAAACAAACATCACTACGTCTAGTGCAATGCATGGTAACTTATGCCTCTTAACAAAACATGCAGAAATGAAGGAATGAGATGCACCAGTGTCAATAAGTACAAGAGCAGGTATATCATAAAGCAGAAATGTACCTGCGATGACTTTATCATTCTCCTCCACTGCCTGATCATGTCTCAGGGCAAACACTTGGCCAGAAGCTCGTGGCCTCAAATGAGAACTCCCAGCAGGCTGTCCCTGCGTCCTCTGCTGAATGGTAGCCTGAGAACCAGATCCTGAACCATAACCAAAACCTCCTCCCCCAGATAGTGGACAATCCCTCCGGATATGACCAGTCTCTCGACAATGGAAACAAGCTCCAGAAGCTCTACGGCAACGGTCGGTCGGATGGTTCTTCCCACAATGATCACACTTGTCCTTCTTACCGAAATGGACAACACATCCAGAACCAGAGGAAGAAGTAGATCCAGACTTCTTGAAAGATTGGGCACGGGGACCCAAAGAACTAGCAGGCCTCGACTGAGGGAAAGACCTGTTCCGTTGAATGTTGTCCTCCGCCTGGTGACAACGGCTCACCAAACCCTCGTAGGACATGTCGTCGCCAACTGCCACACGGTCATGGATCTCAGGGTTAAGGCCCTGAAGGAACAGATTATACTTCATCCCAGAGCTGTCAGCAATCTCGGGGCAATAGGATAGCAGATCAAAGAACTTCTGCTGATACTCATCAATAGACATGGTTCCCTGTCGCAGACTCAGTAGCTCACCTGCCTTCGACTGACGGAGTGCAGGAGGAAAATAAAGCTTCTGAAAAGCTGTGCAGAACTCGGCCCAGGTGGCCACTCCTCTCGCTGCAATAAAGGGTGCAGAAGTAAACCTCCACCACCTACGGGCTCGCCCATCCAGAAGATAGCCAAGGGTCTCCATCTTATGCTCCTCGGTGCAGTGGTAAGTCTGAAAAGTCGTCTCCATACGGTCTAACCAGTTCTCCGCATCCTTCGGAGACTCACCTCCAACAAGGGGCTTAGGACCCATCTGCAGAAATCGCCGTACAGTGAAACAATCCTCATCACGATGACGATGATGACGGTCCCGACGACGCTCACGATCGTCATCTCCCCAGCGTCCACCTCCACTACCATGGCTACTCTGATCATCGTAGTTCGCCATCTACAAAAGCACCTCACGGTTACCTTATGCAGAGTCTAAATCCCAAGAATACTATGCATGCTCTGATACCATAAATGTAGTGACCCTTACTCGGATCACCTACTAAACAAAACTTAGGCATGCAATTAACTTAATAAACAGATATCAGAATAAACTGCGGAAACATTACTAAAATTAAAATCCCAAGGCAAGGAATCTGTAAATATCCAAAATAAATTATACAACCAAATCAAAAGCTGTATCAACCCAAAACAACAGAAATAAACCTAGACGAAGCTCCAGCTGGCCAACCACTGTCTAGCCCCTCTTGGAACCACCCGCCTCGTCCAATCGCAAACCTGCTCCATGAAATAGGGTGTCTAGAAATACAGAGTACGAGACGTGAGCATAAAACCTCAGTAAGAGAGTATGAGTATACATGCATGCAAAGTGAACTCCCTATAAACTCGTGGTCAAGGATCAGATAACAGAGACAGATTGGGCCCTGGTATGTAGCACGCTGTGCCGTCGCTTCAGGAGGTGGCTCCCATACCAAAATACCAGTGGATATGCCGGACCCAAATTGATGGAAGTCCAACCACTAATAGGATAGGGAAAAACCCTACTAACAGACATCTCGAAGGAGATAGCTCAGTATGCAAATGAATGCATCATAAATCAATGACATATAAACCATGCAGTCACATAATACATGCATACTCAGTCAGGATATCTCGAACAGTACTTCCGTACGTACCTCAAATCAGTGCAAGCTCTACCAACTCTAGGTCCACGCCTATAGTCTGCTCTACACTGCCAAATGATACTACTATCATTATAGTGCTCTAAAAGTCTTAACTAAACTATTGCATACTCCTAAATATTTATAGGAAGCAAAAGCTATACCTTCGTCCGTCGTTAGCCCTTTGATGTCGATGCCTCCAGAACTTGGGCACAACTCCGCTACGACTATCAAATGCCTCGACGACTCCCGGGTCAAGCCTAGGAAGGCTAGAACAACTCGAATACGACTAGAGTAGAGAGGAAATCCGGAATTGGCAATTGAAAGTGAATTCTCGGCCTTCTATTTATAGACAACGATCGGAGCCTCCGATCCTCGATCGGAACGTCCGAACATTGATCGGACCGTCCGATCCTGCCATCGGATCTTTCGAAGATCCTGATCTGCCACGTGTCAAAATATTACTTTTTGAATTCGGATAGGGGTAATCGAAGCTTCCGATCCAACCACACGTCATGGATGATGTAATATCATCGGTGCCTCCGATCGCTCATCGGAGCTTCCGATCCTGTTCGGAGCTTCCGAACTCACCTTCGGAGCCTCCGAACCCTCCCCAAGTAATTATGATTAATTTCTTAATCATTGATTTTGGTTATGGGCTACTACACTATTCCTTCGAATCTGCTTCTATTTCCTTGTACTTTAGTTAACCGATAAGAATTCTTTCTGAGTTCTTTCTTTCCTCAATTAACGAATTAACTCAGGATCTTTTCAATATCTATCTCATCGAATTAAAGCACGTAGGAAGAATCGACTGATACTTCCTTCACATAGATATGTGGAACAAATCAGATCCATCATATCAAGCTGAAAAGAATAAATCGTTCAATCAAATCATCAATTCCATCTGACATCTCAGTTAGTAAAATTCAGCTTCATTGACGACTTATTTCTTTCTCCATATTATTCCATGCTCTGCATAGAACATATATCAAGTCTATGCTATCATTCAATTCAGAATAGAGAAAGAGCAGAGTTGAATTTACAGATTCAGAATATGAAGTTCAATACTGATTTTAAAGCAATGAATTAAATGACAACATAGACTTGATATATGTTCTATGCAGAGCATGGAATAATATGAAGAAAGAAATAAGTCGTCACTGAAGCTGAATTTTACTAACTGAGATGTCAGATGGAATTGATGATTTGATTGAACGATTTATTCTTTTCAGCTTGATATGATGGATCTGATTTGTTCCACGTATCTATGTGAAGGAAGTATCAGTCGATTCTTCCTACGTCCTTTAATTTGATGAGATAGATATTGAAAAGATTTTGAGTTAATTCGTTAATTGACGAAAGAAAGCACTCAGAAAGAATTCTTATCGGTTAACTAAAGTACAAGGAAATAGAAGCAGATTCGAAGGAATAGTCTGATGAGAAATGAAGATATGAGATACGAAGATCAAAGTTGAATGATTGAAGTAAGAATTACTTCAGATAATCATTTAGTCTATCAGATTGAATAGTTCGATTGAATACGATTTCGAGGACGAAATCATTTCTTAGAGGGGGGGAGGGGATTGTAAGGCCCGAAAATATTAAATTCTTAATTATGGGAGTTGAGAATTAAATTCCATATTATGGGCTAATATTGATTTGAGAAGCTAAAGAAATGATAGATTTAATTTTCGAGCCAAAAATATTTAATTTGAGAATTTACGGACTTTGAGAATTAAATTCCGAGAATTCTTAAATTAAAAGAATAAATATTCAATTTGAATATTTATGGAATTTATGATTAAATTCCATATTTCGGGAATTAAAGAAGATTGATTTTGACAATGAAACCCGATCAGAGACTGATTTGAAAATATCAAAGTTTGAAGGGCTAAAATGCAAAAGGCCGGGATTATTTAATTAATCCAAATTTATTTAATTTTAATCCGAGTATATTTAATTTGGAAATATTTAGAGTTTCGATTTTAATTCTAATATTTTTAAATTATTTTGGATTGAAATTGAATTAAAACAAAGGCCGAGGACTGAATTGCAATTAATGAAGACTTGAGGGACTAAATTGCAAATATTCAATACATATCCGATTTTACCTTAAGTATATCAGATTTGATACGTGTGAATTTATGGAGAAGTCTGAAAACACAGCAATGGAAAGCCGAGAGCCGAGAGTTCTTCCTTTTTCTTTAGATTTCGATTTGTTCAAATCGCCGTAACTTTTGATCCGCTCGTCCGATTTCAATTCCGAAAGATGTTCTTGAATCCTTGCAACGAGGGATTCGATCTCGTGGTATTATTATGATGTGTTTGATAGATTTCAAAATTAGTTTATGGCAGAGATCAGATTTTGATGTTATGATCATGTTTTGCAACGTTTGTACAAGTCGATATCGAAACCGAATCGAATATTGATTATTGAATGAACTTGAGATGAATTCCAGCATGTAAGTCGATGATTATAGCTGATGGTATGATTATTATGATGAGATTATAGTGATATATCACACGGTCATGAAGTTAAAGAAGTTAGCTTCGAATTCGATATTAAGTCGGTTACCGATTTTTAATCGTTACTCCGCCAAACTTGAGATTTGAAGCTGTTTTGCTAGCTCATTATTGACATGACATATTCTTGAAGATGTTAGGATGTTATATCCATTTGATTCTTCAATTTCGTAATTGTATTGACGATAAACAACTCAAGAACTTTGCATTCGAACCGACGAAGAAATGAGAAGGGTTGAATCATTCTTATTGAGGATGAAATGATGTTCTTGAGCTGATTTTGAGTTGATTGATATTGAATAGATGGTAATGTGTATTCATGCTTATATTCTCAGATTTGAAGAATTCAAGAATACAGATTCGACTTGAGAATGATTTGATAACGATTTGAAATTCTCCTACCATGAAGTGTTCATGATGAATTGAAGTTGGAAGTTGAATTTGTGTGAGGATGGTTCAGATATGAAACATCGTCAACTCAATAATGACAGGTATAAGATGACATCAAGATTCAGGACTTTGATACTCAAGATCGAGGAATCTTGAGTAGTTCGCTAAATCACATACTGATTATGTTTTGTTTTTGATTTAGAACTTGTTACTGATATTGTTGATCCATCACAGGTAGTGGATCTTTATTTGATTATGATTTGATATGAGATATGAATTGATTCTTTTCCAAGGTCGGATAGGACCTTATTTTCTAGTCTGATGAGACGATGATAGATGGATATCCATGTCAAGATCGGATACGAATCTTGATGACAACGAAGTGATAAGAATCAATTCTTGAGATAGCACGCTATAGAAATTCGAAGAATAGATTAAGAGATTTTGATTTTTATATCTTGAATCGATATATGCGTTAGTTACTCTACTTGTTGAGTTGATATGATTTATTTAACGCTTTATATGTCGATTATACTGAGAATTATATTCTCACCGGAGTTTATCCGGTTGTTGTCTTGTTTTGTATGTGTGTATGAGATCAGGTGGGGCAAGAGCTTGTCGGAGATGACGTGATAGCTCACGAGAGAATATTAGTACGTGAGGACTCGGGTTTTAAGCTGAGATAGCATTAAAATTAATAAAGAACTTTAGATTTGAAGTTCGTTTATGACATGTTGCATATCTTGTTGATTTGTATTTTATACGCTATTCAATTGATTTATTAAATGCATGAATTGATGCTTAGAGTTTTATACATGTTGATATGCATGTTTTAGAATTGATATACCATGATTTGAATTGGTTTTGAATGATTGAGATTGAGTGTGCAAAGTTTGACAGCAAAGAAATGTTCTGTTATTTTTCTGGAAAAGGAGCCGCTCGATCGGGTGAAGTTCACCGATCGAGCGAGGCCTATTTTTCAAGAGCAGAGAATCGAGCATTTTGGGCTCGCTCGATCGGTAATATTTGACTGATCGAGCGAGACCAAAAATGATGCAGACCGAGAGGTTTGATTTCTAGCTCGCTCGATCGGCTGAGTTTGCCCGATCAAGCGAGGTGTTGAAATTTTTTTTTTAAAAAATTTAAGCTCTTGATTATTTATTCATTGATTGTTGATTAATTGTTTAATTAATCATTATTTGCCCTAAGTCAAGATTAGCAACCCGAGGTCCCCACAATATGTGCATGGCAATAGGTGGTGCTGGAACGAGTCAGAGACGCCTGTGAAAGAACGAGAACGAGATAGATATGGTGACTTCGGGTTAGCGTTGTAGAAGTTGTTGCCAAGAACTTGATGTATATAATTTAGATAAGAGTTTGTATGAACTTAGCAAGACTAGATGCTTGATTTGAACATCAAAGAGGACGTTACTAACAACTTGTGTTTGTTTTAATCCTTACATTCCTTATTGTAATTCATGTTTCTTTCTATAATTGATGTTGGATTCATGTTATATTTGTTAGAGATTGTTTGAGGATCAAAACTGAAACGACCCTTACTCGATAATTTTTTTAATATTACATGTATGCCCATACATATATGCATCTAAACTTTTCATAAAATTTTAATACAAAATAAAATTCGATTGCGTGTCAACAATTTAAATACTCGAACAGATTAAAATCCATGCAAACGACTAGAATCTCAAAAGTATGCAAACCAGTGAGAACAAGTAAACATGTGCGGAAAATAGATCAATACATAAAATATCTCATCATAAATTAAATCAACTGAAACATGAGCTGGCGAAGGTCACGGGTGTGCTAGCTCGCCAAGGATGCACAGATGTCCACATCGCCAGTCGGGACCACAACCTCCTGACTAACATCAAACTCACCTGCACCCATTTAGATCTAATGAGCCTAGAAGCTAAGCATGCTCTAACCTTTAATAACAAATACTACATAATAAAATCACATGCAAGCACATATCGTATAAAAATATCTTGAGCTATCTTATGCATACATGATCGTAAAAACATTTGCACAATGCTGAAACGTAAACATAAGCATCATCATAATCTTGATCATAATCATAATACTTAACATAATCATAAACATTGGCATGTCATAATCATAAAAATCATTTCCTGTGGGTCATATTAGTGAAGTGTAACCTAATTCGATTGATCAATCTAAATCCATCGTACATGGTGGCGGCCTATGGGGTGTGACCCCTTACGCCCTATGGCACTTCACCCAACCTTTGGGGATCCATAGACTCATAATCGTAAGTTGAAAGGTCATCGGACCCGGTATCCCGACCTCCAGTTCCGTATTTATCACAAATCATGTCAACTTCCCAAAACATTTTCTTTACATGCCCATTATCTTATCAAAATACATGCATAAATCATGAACTTAAAAATATCATTTTCCTTAAAATTTTGTCCATAGATATATATTTAATTTATTTTCCATAAAAAATTATACTTATATCAAAATATACATATAATCTATTAAATATATATTTATGGACTATTTTGTTTGTCACTGGCTAGTTCGAGTTGTTGTCCCATATCTTAAACCTGAAATTAGGTCTGGCCCATTATACTTAGAATAGCCCAAAACATTCATAATTTGACTCACTTAACTTAGGTTGGCCCATTTAAAATTTAATCCACTCAAGCCTAATAACTTGGCCCAAGAAGCTTAGCCCATAAATAATTAAGCCCAATCAAATAAATTAAACATATTAGGCCCATTAACAAATTTAGCTCAATTAATAAATTAAGCCCCAATAAATATCTTAAGTCCAGTAAGCTTGACCCAACAACTTGGTCCAACTAACAAACTTATCCCAATAAACAAACTTGACCCAATAAATAAACTTGGCCCAATAAACAAACTTGGCCCAATAAACGAATTTGGCCCAATAACAAACTTGGCCCAATAAAGAAACTTGACCTAATAAACAAATTTGGCTCAATAACAAACTTGGTCCAATAAAAAAAATTAAATACTTGAACTCCTAAATAAATTACCTGGCCCAAATAAAATAACCCGGATCCAAACCCATAACATATGACCCTAATACACTTGACCCGACCGGAACAACCTACTTGTCCGAGCCCTGCCCGAGCTGCCCGCTAGGTAGACAACCTTACAACCATACCACCATTAACCTAGTCGACACTAGTTCAAGACATCTTAAACCAAGACCCAAAAGAACCTGACTCAGCCATCAAACCAGTGAACATCAGCTAAGACCCAGCCATGACAGAAAAATCATTCACAACCAAGTCACAATGCATAAAAACATGAATGATTTATGAATTAAAACTTGAGCTACCATATCCACATACAAGTGCAATAACACTAATTTTAATCTTCAAACAGTGAATATATTGATCTAAATGGGTGAGCAAGGAAGGATATAACATGTCTTTGCATTTAAAACGCACGAAAAACTTATACGGTTGCGGTTGCGTATATCGGGACTCGAAAAATCTCAAAATCATCCAATTCTGGAATCTCAAATCCCTAAATTGCTGATTTCTGCCTCTAATTATTCTCAATTAGCTTTCGATCTGCGAAAAATCACATAACGGTCAAAAGTCAACCATAGTCAACTCTGGTCAAATTTTGACCAAAAATTACCGATCTTTATTGCGCTCTCACCGCTTAAATATTTCGAATCTCGAATCGAAACTTGGATATTTGGATCTACCAAATCGAGAAGATAAAAAATGTTTAACTTGTCGGAGGTCGCCGGAAAAATGGGGGAGGCGGCGACGCGGCGGCGATGAGCAAATCAACTCCAAAAATTCTGAAATTTGGCAGGGTTGTAGATCTCGACGAGACAATTCTAATGGACTAAGCCACGATTGGAGAGGACCATCGAGGCGGTCGGAATTGGCGATTTACACTGGCGGCGGCGGCGAGCTTCCAAGCTCCGATCTATGCCTGAAAATGGCCTAAAAATGACGTGTTAAGGTTGGAAAATGGTCTACACACCTCATAGAATTTTTTAATAGATTTAAAACCAACATAATTGAGCTCAAAATCATGAATCTCACCGAAGAAGATGATGAATAGTGTCGCGCGATCCTCGACTTCGTGCTCGCCAAATCGGACACCAAAAGTCATGATTCTTGGTATGGTTGTGAACGCCTCAACGAGAACTACAAGATGGAAGGGTCAATCGACGGTGAATGAAGGCGGACGGAGGTTGGCAATGGTAGGGACGATTTGGAGGTTAGGGTTTTAGTGTGTGTTTTGGTGTTTGTGCGTGAGAAAGAGAGCACCACTTAATATTATAAAAATTGGTCCTAAAATGACCCGGTCTGATCCATTTCAATGCTCTTGTGTTATTTTACTCCAATATGTAATTTAACACATTTTACAATTATCTGGAATAGTAAACTATGACCAGTCAACTTGACCAGTAAATTTCCCAATAAATAAATTGAGTCAATCTTGAACATTGACCAGTCACCCAAACTGATTATTTTCTTCAATTTAAATTATCTGGCATAAATAATTATTTTAATTACATTATCTCAATAATTATCTCAAAATGCCAATATTACCCAATATCCAAAAATAGTCAAACTCATTGACTAATTGACACGTGTATTTTATAAATATACTCTATAACTCAGTTGACCACAATAATTATTTTATCCACTCCATAATTATTTTAATTTTCAATTAATTCGGTAATAAATTTTTGGGGCGTTACAAAAACAGGGGCAAAACCTTTATTTTTCAGCTGTGTTTGAGTGGAACCCGCGCCTATTTATAAAAACAAACTTGGGTTGCTTCTTACCTTGTTACTCCGACTTAGATTAACATAGATTGTATGTTATATATTGAGTTTAGCACCCGAGGTCCCTACAACATTTTATTTTGGTTGCTCCTTACCTTGTTACTCCGGTGTAGATTAACATAGAATGTATGTTATAAATTGAGATTAGCACCCGAGGTCCCCACACACTTGGAGACTGATCCACCATCATCAACCATTTCCATTTGTAGTGGCAGCGACTCCTCACTCCTCAGTGGAGAAGTCTAACTAAAGGTGCACACAACTTCAATTTATTAACTATCACAGTCTTTTCCAACATATCAGTTGTATTACAAATTTTGTTAATCTTCTCAAGAGTCGGAATTTCATAATCCAACGATGCAGTGATATCGAACTTGTATATGTTTTGGCCTAGCATGATAAACAAGATTCTTTGCCGATTGAATATCACTCATATTGTCAGAATATAACACATTTTTTTCATACTTGTGACAACTTTTTCATAAAAGATTGCAACTAAGAGGGTGTTTGACTAAACTTATTAAAAAGAGCTTATAAGATCCTGGAGCTTAAAAGCTGTTTTACGAGCTTATAAACTGTTAGGACTTATTTTAAAAATAAGTTGTTAAAATGTTTTGGTAAACTTATTTTAAACAACTTAAAGATATTGATATGTTCGGTATTATAATATCTTTTTATTGTCAAAATTACCAAAAAGGGGTATAATTTCATGAAAATAATGTTTCGAGTTATACATATACGAAAATAGTTTTAACATAAACTTATATTAAAAAAATAAAACTATTTTAATATTTTAATTTAGAAAAAATTATGTGATTTGGAATTTTTTTTTTTTAAATAATATTTAATGGGTGGAGGATATGATAGAGATTTATGAAAGGGAGACTTGGGGAAAAATCCCTACACACAAACACAACTTGAAGTTCAGTCCCTAAGTAAGAATTATTTGTTCTGCACTCCCTCATACATCTAAACTCTTTTTCCTCCCTCCCTATTTTATTATTTAAATAATTTTTCTATTTTAATTTATTTTATATCTATTAATGATAATATAATACTATTTCCCTTAAATATTATTTTATTTTCTCTGTGTTTCTCTTTCCTCTCCCTTCCTCTTTCACGATTCAATTCCCCTCCTCTTTCACGGCTGAAGACAGAAATCCCTACTCCAAATCATCCACCGACCGACTTGACCAACGACCGGCTAAGTTGGCTCCATGTGATTGCCTTTGCGTCGCTTCAAACTCAGGATAGCTTCGGCCCCATCTCTCCTCTTGCCTCCACTTATCCCTGATCCCTAATTGCCACCGTAGCTCGTCACCGCCTCCTTAGTCACTCGCCATTAATATATTTCAACCCGGTTTGCTCTATTTCTAAATTTTTATGTTGTTATGTGCTGGTCTTCTTAGTAATTTGTAAAGTAGGATTTGGATTGCAAGTTGGTGTAGAAAATTGGGATATAGGGTTATGATTGGTATTTGAGATATCGATTATTGAGATTAATCATTTTGGGGCGAGGGACATACTCTCATACTGTTCTAATTTTTATTTTTTTTGGAATGGTGTGCAATGTGGTAACGAGTGGGGAATGATTATTCGGTTGATTGTAGAGCTTATCCGGCGTATTGCGAATTTGGTGTTATTTAATTGTAGCTAATGTGATATCTATATGCATTCTATGCTTAAGAAGCATGCTTAGGCTGTGGGTTTTTTTTAATTGTAAATGTTTGTTGGCTCATTGCAATGTTTCAATAAAATTGCTAGGTTGGTTGTTAAGTAATGTGAAATTTTTTTAACAGTTCAAACTTGATTTATCAATGATTTGTTTGGAAAAAATTATGTATATACAGTTCAAACTAAAAAATATTCTCTTTGGTTTAATTGTATTTTTCTGTTTTGTTATCGTGAAAGTTGTTTATCATACTTATGGCATGTTGTTTTATTGTTTATCAGACTGATTGCAACATAATGGTACAAGGGCACATGTTGCTGCAACCATCCTAAATGACGAATATGGGTTGATGAAAATGGATTTAGGGAAATGACAATGGAGTGGACAATTAGTTTTGGTGTATTTTGTACTGAATTTTGATCGGATGGATAACTGTTCTGATGAAGTTGGTATTGTATTTTGGTAAAATAAATGTGTAATTTCCATTTATTGAATCACTAATATTTTTCGGTTGACTAGATATGGTTGTTAACGCTTATAATTGATTGCGTAATACTTTTATACAAAATTTGACAAGAAATGATACTTACATAACCAATGTTATACTACATTTACCTGTTAATGTACCACAAGTCAATACAATTGGTACTAAGTTTCTGACATAGCACCAAAATATTATACCAAGTAAAACCAATTTTATACTACACTTGTCTACTAATGTACTTCGAGTTAGTACATCTAGTACTATATTTTTTAATACACACCAACACCACTCTGGTAAAAAGTGTGGAAGATATACCAAATTTAACATAACATTATACCACAATAAGTCTCTATCATACTTCCTTTTCCATCTATTGTACTACTGGTCAATATAATCGGTACTGCGTTTCTGACCATGAACCAACACCACCATGGTAAACATGTATAAAAGATGTACCAAATTTAACATAAACTCATACCGTAAATAATTTCTATTATACTTCATTTTTCCATCTATTGTACTACTGATTAATATAACAAGTACTACGTTTTTTTACCACAAACCAACACCACTATGGTAAACATGTTGGAAGATGTACCAAATTTTAAAACATATAATATCGTAAATAGCCTTTATTATACCTCATTTTTCATATATTGTATTACTGGACAATATAACTAGTGCTGCGTTTCTGATCGCACACAAACACCACCATGGTAAATATGTATAGAACTTGTACCAAATTTAACATAAACTCAGACCGTAAATAGTCTATATTATACTTCATTTTCCATTTATTGTATTATTGATCGTTATAACTAGTACCGCGTTTCTTACCACGAGCCAACACCACCATGGTAAACATGTATGGACGATGTACCAAATTTAACAATACATAATACCTCAAATAGCCCTTATTATACCTCATTTTCCATATATTGTACTACCGGACAATATAACCAGTACTGCGTTTTTGACCACGCACCCACACCACCATGGTAAACATGTATAGAATATGTACCAAATTTAACAACACATCATACCACAAATAACCTCTATTATACCACATTTTCCATATATTATACTACTTGGCTCTAAAACCAATACTGCGTTTTTGGTCGCGCACCAACACCACCATGGTAAACATGTATGGAAGATGTACCAAGTGTAACAAACCATCATACCGCAAATAGTCTCCATTATACTTTATTTTCGATCTATTGTACTACTGGTCAATATAACCGGTAATGCGTATGACCACACACCTACATCACCATTGATGTTACAAAATCAGGTCATTGGATGCATACATAAGGAACCAGCCCCTACATCACCACAGATCCGAACCAGCCCCCAAACCCACAAACCCGAAGCCCCTCTCCTTGCACCTCTCGGCCGAGAGCAGCAGGGCTTTATGGCCTGTTGCCGGCCGGCTCCGGCCACTACTGGCCAAAGCACCACCCACCACTGACTAGCCCACTTTGAGACCTTTCCAAAAAGCTAATAACCAACCTAAACAATGAACTATAGGTGGTGAACGAACACAAACATCAGCCCTCATCTGTTCTCGCGCTCGCAGATGAGCAGCTATGCTAAAACTGTCATTCTCCATGCTCCGATCATCTTTTGTTGTCAAACCACTTCTCAATCCTAAGAAACATCTAGAGGTTTCAACCCTAAAAATCTCATCTCAGGCTGTTCCCAGCTCGTGCGCAGATCTGAGCATGGAGAACGAACAGTTTTAGCAGAGATGAGGAAAAAGAACGAATCCTTGCACTCAGGCTGTTCCCAGCTCGCGCGCGGATCTGAGCGGCAGCTGTATTTCTGCTCGTACGACCTGCTCAGACCATTAAATGCCGTGAAACCACTTCCAAAAATTAGCCAACATCTAGGGTTTCTAATCCATCCAACCTCACCTCAAACCATGGCCCGAGGAAGGAGAACGAACCACTTTTCCACAGAACACTTGCACTGCGCGAGTTAATGCATCAGAAAGATGAACGATATGGTTCCAGCATATTACACCTTAAAAATCCGATCTAGCTTGATCCTAAGGACCCTTATACACTCTATCAACTTGGATCAAGCAACCTATTTCCTCACCATGACAGAAAACGTGAATTTCATGCAAGTAAACATGCAAAACCGTGAGCATCTAAGGAGCCTATGCAAAAACTTCATAAAATTTCGTGATGTAACATGCTAGATCAAAATTTTCTGATGCATGAACAATTATGTAGCTTATATGGTTAGAAAATGAAAGAATTAAACATGACTTGTAATTTATTATCGAAGAATATCGCGTGTACGGGCTTCGGGACGACGAACGGACGAAGAATTCTCAAAAAAACCCTTGAACGATCGGCTATGGAGGCTGAAGGAGATGTTGATTATTCTGATGATGAAGTTAGGAGAGGGTTGGAGGCGGATGATGAGTTTAGGGCGTGGGGTTAGGTAGGTTAAGGTGGGGTTTTGATATTATTATACTTAGGATAATTAACTAATTAATTAATATATTATAAAATAAGTTTTAAAACTTCTAATACCCACCTAATCTTATCTTAAAATATAAATCCCGAAATTAAAATTTAAGGTATTTTTAAAAGTTGATAAAAGTCATTAAAATGACTTATTTTGGCTAAAAACGGGCTTTCTAAAATACATAAATAAAATACCATAATTTTTCAGAATAAAAACTTCAAAAATAATAATTTATGGCTACTAAAATCTCCTAAAAATAATTGGGATGAAATATCTTTAACTCGTCCGTCCACGGTCCCGTCTACGCGATAAAATAAATCATTTACTAAAAAATTCCTAAATTCAATAATTATGGGTTAAATACTAAAATAACTTTAAATCATGCACATAATACACATAATAACACAAAAATAATATTTAACCCATATTTCTAAAATTCAAATAATTAAAATTCCTAATTATGCATGCGAATTTACGTATCAAAAATACCGTGTGCTACATTATAATATGTTTATGCATTATAATATCTAATTTGGTAGCATATATGGTAATTAAAAAATAAATGTATATGTATCTATTGTATATGTTTGTAACATCTATGGTTTAAAAAACCTTATGTATGCATCCAATGTCCTAATTTTGTAAATCAGTGGTTATAAACATGTGCTTACACATCAAATGTCTAATTTTGTAGAGTCGATACTGATTATCACATGTTTATGCATTCTATTGTCTAATTTGGTAGCATATTTGGTGATTAATAAACACATGTATATGTATTTATTGTATATGTTTGTAACATCTATAGTTAAAACAACCTTATGTATGCATCTATTGTCCCAATTTTGTAACATCAATGGTGGTGTTTGAAAGAGTGGGTGCCCGATGAGCCAACTTGTGGCTAAGGGCTTTGATGACTCTTTGTATAAACAATCTTTTGTTTAATATAATTTACACTTTTATTAATGGCAATGACTTTATCTTTCTTCATATTGTGATATTGTGATATACTATTGTTGTTTTGATAAAGACCTTGAATATACTATAGTGTATGTAAGATGTGGTAGAACATGGGGATGTCTATCATGAAACACATCTTATAGTCACTGTATATTCAAAACTGTTCCTAGTCGATTGAGCCGTTCGATAATAAGGATAAGGATCGCTCGAGTTTGAGACTAGCATTTGCGATGCAGAGTACCACATTTCATTGGTAAGGAACATAGAGATGTTCGAAGCATGCAAATGGATATTCATATGATGAATGATCGAACTACCCTATCCGGACTTTCCAAGTGGTTATCACTTATCGAGTGGATAAATTCCGCGGTTTTGGTTGTACACCATTAGTCCTTACTACTTGAAACATCATTGAGACTCTATATGCTAGTACTGTGCTTTGACTCGTTTACCGACTCTATTGGGGTCATCAGGTGTCGGGATTGGGTACAGTTACAACACATATAGGAGTCGATGCTTTGTTGTCAAGGATTCACCACATACTTGCGAGTGTGGATATCCTATGCGATCTGAGGAGATATTAGTGTGACGAATCTCTGGCCAGAGTACATGATGTGTTTTAAGAAATGGTTTCTTAGTAACACATGCGATGTCACTATTTGATCTTCAAGATGTATTGCATAGTTATCGAATCTCGAACGACTCTCGATATACCAATGGTTGTTGATTCGATCGGGATATATGGATGAAGGGACCGTACTGTACGTTAACCAAAATCTATTGGTTCTTGTAGGCACTATCAGTGATACCTAGGGAATCATGGGGCGATGTTGCTAGGCGCTCTTACCATGATTCGATGGGCAAGTCGGAAATTGTTGTTCCGAGTCACAAGGAGTTGTGAGCCCACGGCTAGCTGTATCCCTGAACCATTGAGGGTCACACAGAGTAATGGATTTTTAATCCCCGTTGAGATAGTTAAATTTAAAGAGTTAAATTTAATGAACAAAGATGTTGGACTTCTTAATTATGAGTAGAGGAGTAAGATTTCCTAAAATGACATAGGGATGGACATTTTTGGAAACCACTGAATTCGGATTCAGAAAAATTTATCTTGACTTTAAAAGGTGCAGAAATGGTTTCTGTGCACATTGGTGAAATCGGTTTATCAATCGGAGTCACGATGAATTTTATATTAATTTCTGAACATGCGGGCTTTGCTTGTCGGGCTTGAACTTATGATTAATGGGCCCTAAGCTGTTAGTGGCCTACATTATAAATAAGTTATTGCAGTACAGAAATTACACACAACAGGTCACAAATTTTCGAAAAACCCTAGTATTTTTCTCTGTAGTGGCCGCCCCCCTTCCCCCTCTGCTCGGTAAAATCCAGTCTGTGAATTTTGAATTATAGTCTGGTTTAACGGTTCAAATTCGTTAATCTCTTCGTAGAAACTTCTGATAGATTTTCTAGTGCAATCTATCAGAGGGATTAAATATCCGTTCGTGGACCTGATTGAAGAACAGTTCGTCCATCAGTTCCAGGGATATACAACAAGAGCAGAGAAATCGGTTGGTGTCCATAATCTCGCTTCGAGATTGGAGGTAAAAATTTTATAATCGTTATTTAATTTTTACACACACACAATTTAATCGTAAGGTTGATACCCATTATGGAATCGTTCCATATAAAAATTTTAAACTTCCGCTGCACCGGGTATCAATCCTGAATGATCTGATCGTCGCGTTCTCCAACAGTGGTATCAGTGCCAGGTTGCTCAGATCAAGCGATTAAATTAATCGATTGTACAAAAATTTTTTAAGCCTCGGTTTTTGAAACAAAATAAATATTTTAAAAATAAAAAAAAAAATTTCGGGCAAAAACCCGGGCAGCGATCCAATCGCTGCCCGGGGGGGCAGCGATGGTCGCTGCCCCGGGGGGCAGCGCACGGCGCTGCCCTGCGCAGCGCTGTGATCGCTGCTAGGGCAGCGATCGTCGCTGCCCGGCCCGACCCCATTAGGGCGCGGGCAGCCCGGAAATGTTCAGGCCGGCCCGCGGGAAAAAAATTAATTTTTTTAATTTTTAAATTAAATTTTAATATGTTAAAATTCTATTTTTGGTCCGATCGAAAATTGTTTTTGATTGGTCCACGAGGCGTCGGATCGAATTGTTCGAGTCCGAAAATTTTAAAATTGATTTTTGGATAAATTTGAATTTTTGGAAAATTTAAATATTTTATCCGTTAAATTGAATTTTGAAATTAATTATTTTTGGTACAATTGATGATAAGATATGATCTTATGGAAATATTGAGTAAAATATGATTTTATGTATAAAATTGGATTTTATAGATAAAATATGATTTTATTTGATAAAAAGATAAAATATGATTTTGTATGTAAAATAAGATTTTATATATGAAATATGATTTTATCCTTTTAAATTTAAATTGACATTGCATGTTATCCAATAAATTAATTTTGAATTAAATGTTATTGGATAAGGATGATCGATTGCCATGACCAATTTTGTAGGTGTATGTTAGGAATTTACATTTGTTTCTATTGTTGGTTTAATTAATGGGCCTGGTTTATGGCCCAATATGAATTGTCATATGTAATAAAAGTGGGCTTGATTTATGGCCCGTTCCCACCCCTTGAAAATGTATCCCCTACTTGTCATTGTTATTTATTGTAAATACATTAGATTTAGTGGGAGATGAAGATTTGAAGACGGAGGTGGGCCCAGCAGACAATAAAGACGAAGAAATGTAAATTGGAAGCACAATGTAATAGGATTGCATTGCATACTGCATATTACCTAGGATTGGACTAAGACTCGTGATTGGCAATCACGGATCGATTAGAAATAGAATCGATCATCCTATATAATATGTGATATTATTGTTGTATGCATGTTTTAGACAAAATTGTGTGAATCCGGCAAGCATACAAAATTTTAAAAATGATGAGACAAATTTTCAAAATTAAAATCCCTCATTTTAAATATGATTTAAAATTGATATCAAGATAAATAAAGGAAATTTAAATTTGTTTAAATGTTCCTACCTTCCATCAACGATCAATGTATGAGATGCTACCCGCGGATACGGTCCGGCTCATATTATTGGGGGGGCCCGTTCGTCGGAAAGCTGTACATTGGATCGACACATGTTGTAAGTTGGGTGGAACTCCCATGGGATCGGCTCATATTATTGGGGGATCCACATGGCGACCGTCCATCACAACTTAATATTGATGGGTCATCTTGACATGTCACAATAAACGGCGTCATATTATTGGGCCCTTATTGGACATGAGGTAAAAACGTGGAGGTTGCTTTGGAAGCAATTGAGCTCTACCTTTTGAAAATTATGGTTGGCTGATATTATTCGGGACCATAGTTTGTCAATTGGACTCCATGTTCTCACTAAGGAAAACAGTTTCCCGTTTTCACTAGAGGGTAGTGAAATCGTTAAAATAGTGGGAGTGAGATTCATAAAATAAATGTCGCCTATTTTATGTCTTAGTAAATTACTTAAACAATCACTGATATTTGTCTGTTTCTTTTCAGTATTTCATAAAGATGAATTCGCGTAATCCACTTTTCTCGATCCTCGAACAAAATAAATTGACTGGCGCAAACTATACGGAATGGTTCCGTAAGTTGAAGATTGTCTTAACTTCGGAGAAGATGCTCTACGTGTTAGAAAAATCTCCTCCGAAGGAAGCACCAGCTGACATAAGTCCAGAAGAGTTAGCCAAACTTGATACATGGTGGGACCATGATATCAAGGCCAAATGCTATATGCAAGCCTCGATGTCTGATGAACTCCAGAGGCGATTTGAGGACACCGTGAATGCTGCTGACATTCACATACAACTCAAGGAACTTTTTGGGGCTCAATCGAGGGCTGAAAGGTTCGCTACTGTAAAGGAGCTAATGACGTGTCGCATGCGTGAAGGGACTTCGGTCCGTGATCATGGGGTACGAGTGATTTGGCTCATACAGAAGTTGGTAACCCTTGATTTGGTGTTGGAGCATGAACTCAACGTGGACTTACTACTTCTGTCTCTTCCTTCTTCGTTTGACGGATTTGTGGTGAATTTCAATATGAACAAGATAGAGGTCTCCCTTGAAGAGATGGTCAATATGCTTGTGACATATGAATCCACATTAAAGAAGGATAAACCGGCTTTCTTGGTGGGCTCCTCTTCTTCTGCTAAGAAGGGGCCAAATACAAAGGGTAAGAAACGTTCTGCTTCACCCAAGAAAATCGAACCCGAGAAGAAGTACAAGACAAAGGCTTCAAACATGGAAAAATCCAAGGATGTTTGCCATTACTGCAAGAAGCCCGGTCATTGGAAGCGTAACTGCAAGGAATATCTAGAGCAGTTGCGAACTGCGAAGGGTATGTTCTATATTGAAATAAATGTTTCACTTAATACTACTTCTTGGGTATTGGATACCGGATGTGGATCTCACATTTGCAATGATTTGCAGGTGATGACAAGAAGTCGCAGGCTTAGAATGGGTGAGACCCAGCTGAGGCTCGGAAATGGTTCCAGAGTTGAAGCTAAAGCTGTGGGAGATGTTTATTTATTTTTGCAGAACGGTTTTAAGTTACTTTTAAGAGATGTTTTATTTGTTCCGGATTTGATTAAAAACATTATTTCTGTTTCTATGCTTGATAGAGATGGTTATTCTTGCAATTTTGTGAATGGGATTTGCAATATTTACAAGAATGAATGTTTGATTGGAAATGGACAACTTGAAAACGATCTATACAACTTAAAACTAAAAGACGTTCCAATAAATTATGTTGATAAACCGGCAACAACAAACAAAAGGAAAATCGATAGTCAAAACCCGGCAAACCTTTGGCATGCTAGACTAGGTCATATTTCCTCAAGGAGGATGAACAAGCTAGTGGGAGAGGGCATGTTTGATATGTCTGATATTAACTCTCTACCTACTTGTGAATCCTGCCTAAAAGGAAAAATGACTAAATCTCCTTTTAAGGGGAAACCTGAGCGTAGTCAAAATCTGTTGGATTTTATCCATACAGATGTTTGTGGTCCATTTAGAGTTGGTACTCAATATGGCCACACCTACTTCATTACCTTTACTGATGATTATTCTAGGTATGGGTATTTATATTTAATGAAATATAAGTCTGAAGCATTTGAAAAGTTCAAAGAATTCAAGGCTGAAGTAGAAAACAAGCTAGGTAAAAGTATTAAAGCACTTCGATCGGATCGAGGTGGTGAATACTTAAGTGCCGAGTTTTGGACTATCTAAAAGAGAATGGGATTCTCTCTCAGTGGACTCCTCCTATGACACCACAGCTGAATGGTGTATCGGAGCGTCGTAATCGAACTTTGTTGGACATGGTTCGATCCATGATGAGCTTCACTGAGCTTCCACCTTCGTTTTGGGGCTATGCGCTTGAAACGGCTGTATTGTTGTTGAACAACGTCCACACTAAAGCAGTGGACAAAACACCATACGAGTTATGTGTTGGGAAACTGGTGTTCAGATCAATCACGATTGATACCCGGTGCAGCGGAAGTTTAAAAATTTTTCATGGAACAATTCCATGGTGTGGGTATCAACCGTTCAACGATTAAATTATAGTGTGTGTAAAATTCAAATAACAGTTATTAAATTTTACCTTCAATCTCGCAACGAGATTACTGGACACCAACAGATTTTATCTGCTCTTGTTGTCTCTCCCTGGAACCGATGAACTCCTTCAATCAGGTCCACGAACAGAGGTTTAATCCCTCTGATAGATTGCACTAGAAAATCTATCAGAAGTTTTCTGCGAAGAGAATAAACGAATCTGATTCGTTATTCCTTACTGCGATTCAAAATCACAGACCGGAAAATCTCGGGCAGAGTATGGGGAGGGTTCGGCCGAAACAACCTTTGAGAGGAACTAGGGTTTTCGATTTTTGCTCTCAAAAATTATGACCTGTTGTGTTTAATTTCTGTACTGAAATAACTTATTTATAATGCAGGCCACTAACACCTTAGGGCCCATTAGTCATAAGTTAGGGCCCGACAAGCAAAGCCCGCACGTTCAGAAATTAATATAAAATTCATCGTGACTCCGATTGATGAACCGATTTCACCAATGTGCACAGAAACCATTTCTGCACATTTTAAAGTCAAGATAAATTTTCCTGAATCCGAATTCAGTGGTTTCCAAAAATGTCCATCCCTATGTCATTTTAGGAAATCCTACTCCCTTACTCTTATTTAAGAAGTCCAACTCCTTAGTTCATTAAATTTAACTCTTTAAATTTAACTATCTCAACGGGGATTAAAACTCCATTACACTGTGTGACCCTCAATGGTTCAGGGATACAGCTAGCCGTGGGCTCACAACTCCTTGTGACTCGGAACAAGGATTTCCGACTTGCCCAACGAATCATGGTAAAGCGCCTAGCAACATCGCCCCATGATTCCCTAGGTATCACTGATAGTGCCTACAAGAACCAGTAGATTTTGGTTAGCGTACAGTACGGTCCCTTCATCCATATATCCCGATCGAATCAACAACCATTGGTATATCGAGAGTCGCTCAAGATTCGATAACTATGCAATACATCTTGAAGATCAAATTAGTGACATCGCATGTGCTACTAAGAAACCATTTCTTAAATCACATCAAGTACTCTGGCCAGAGATTTGTCACACTAATATCTCCTCAGATCGCATAGGATATCCACACTCGCAAGTATGTGGTGAATCCTTGACAACAATGCATTGACTCCTATATGTGTCGTAACTGTACCCAATCTCGACACCTGATGACCCCCTCAGAGTCGGTAAACGAGTCAAAGCACAGTACTAGCATATAGAGTCTCCATGATGTTTCAAGTCGTAAGGACTAATGGTGTACAACCAAAACCGCGGACTTTATCCACTCGATAAGTGATAACCACTTGGAAAGTCCGGATAGGGTAGTTCGATTATTCATCCTATGAATATCCATTTGCATGCTTCGAACATCTCCATGTTCCCTACCAATGAAACGTGGTACTCAGCATCGCAAATGCTAGTCTCAAACTCGAGCGATCCTTATCCTTATTATCGGACGGCTCAATCGACTAGGAACGGTTTTAGAACATACAGTGACTATAAGATGTATTTCATGATAGACATCTCCATGTTCTACCACATCTTACATACACTATAGTATATTCAAGGTCTTTATCAAAACAACAATAGTATATCACAATATAACAATATGAAGTAATATAAAGTCATTGCCATAAAAGTGTAAATAATATTAAACAAAAGATTGTTTATACAAAGAGTCATCAAAGCCCATAGCCACACAGTTGGCTCACTGGGCACCCACTCTTACAATCTCCCACTTGCCCTATAGCCAACTAGTCATACTACGTAGACCCATTGCTTCGCGATGTTTGTCAAACAATGGTCCTGGCAAGGGCTTAGTAAGCGGATCAGCGATATTGTCTGCAGAGGCCACTCGTTCGACAATGATGTCTCCTCTTTCCACAATCTCCCGGATTATGTGGTATTTCCTCAGTACGTGTTTGGATCTTTGATGAGACCTTGGTTCCTTTGCTTGAGCAACGGCACCCGTGTTGTCACAGTACACCGGGACTGGACCAACAAATTCAGGAATGACGCCCAACTCTTGGACGAACTTCCTCATCCAAACGGCCTCTTTAGCAGCAGCTGATGCTGCAATGTATTCAGCCTCAGTGGTGGAATCCGCTGTGGTGTCCTGCTTGGAACTCTTCCAAGAGACAGCACCGCCATTGAGCATGAACACAAATCCAGAGGTTGACTTCGAGTCATCCACATCACTTTGGAAGCTAGAGTCGGTATAGCCTTCCAATTTGAGTTCTCGTCCTCCATAAACCATGAACATATTCTTAGTCCTTCGCAAGTACTTAAGAATGTCCTTCACGGCTTTCCAATGCATTTGACCAGGATTAGACTGATATCTGCTCGTGACACTCAGAGCAAATGCTACATCCGGTCTGGTAGATATCATCCCATACATGATACTACCTATAGCTGACGCATATGGTACATGTGTCATATTCTCTATCTCTGCATCAGTCTTGGGACACATAGACTTGGATAGAGAAACTCCATGACACATGGGTAGATGTCCTCTCTTGGACCCATCCATTGAAAACCGTTTCAATATGGTGTCGATGTAGGTTGATTGAGTGAGTCCTATCATTCTCTTAGATCTATCTCTATAGATCTGTATCCCAAGAATGTAGGATGCCTCACCCAAATCCTTCATCGAGAATCTACCTGATAACCATATCTTTGTTGACTGTAACATCCCTACATCATTCCCAATGAGTAGGATGTCATCAACATAAAGTACTAAGAATGTCACAGCATCCTTAACTACTTTCTTGTACACGCACGGTTCCTCCGGGTTCTTGATGAAACCAAAATCTTTTATTGTTTCATCAAATTTCTGGTTCCAACTTCTTGATGCTTGTTTTAGACCATAAATTGATCTCTGAAGCTTGCATACCTTATGCTCGCTTCCCATGGATGTGAACCCTTCAGGCTGCTTCATATAGATTTCTTCCTTAATGTCTCCATTAAGAAAAGCAGTCTTCACATCCATTTGCCATATCTCATAGTCATACCATGCAGCTATGACAATAAGGATTCTTATGGACTTGAACATAGCAACTGGTGAAAAGGTTTCATCATAGTCAACTCCTTGCCTTTGAGTATAACCTTTCGCCACCAATCGCGCCTTGTAGGTCAATACCTTACCATCAGGCCCAAGCTTTCTTTTGTAGATCCATTTACATCCTATTGGAACAATTCCATCGGGAGGATCTACTAAAGACCAAACTTGGTTTGTATGCATCGAATCTAATTCTGACTGCATAGCTTCAAGCCATAAATTCGAATCCGCATCAGAAATTGCTTCCTTGAAGTTTCTTGGATCACATCCAATGTCGGGTTCATCTTGACCCCCTTCAAGAAGAAGACCATATCGAATAGGAGGTCTAGAAGTCCTCTCGGATCTTCTAGGTTCAGGCGTGTCCAGCAATGGTTCCTGAGGTGTAGGATCGTTATTTTGTATTTCGGGTTCTTCTCGAACCTCTTCGAGTTCCATCATCTCGCCTTTCTTATCCAATAAGAACTCCTTCTCCAAGAAGGTGGCATTCCTAGAAACAAACACCTTTGTTTCAGCAGGATAATAGAAATAATATCCGATTGAATTCTTCGGATACCCTACAAAATAACATAAGCTGGATCGACTATCCAACTTATCTCCCACTGTCCGCTTCACGTAAGCAGGACATCCCCAAATCCTCAAGTACGAATACTTAGGAGCTTTGCCATTCCATAACTCGTATGGTGTTTTGTCCACTGCTTTAGTGTGGACGTTGTTCAACAACAATACCGCCGTTTTCAAGCGCATAGCCCCAAAACGAAGGTGGAAGCTCAGTGAAGCTCATCATGGATCGAACCATGTCCAACAAAGTTTCGATTACGACGCTCCGATACACCATTCAGCTGTGGTGTCATAGGAGGAGTCCACTGAGAGAGAATCCCATTCTCTTTCAGATAGTCCAAAAACTCGGTACTCAAGTATTCTCCACCTCGATCCGATCGAAGTGCCTTAATACTTTTACCTAGCTTGTTTTCTACTTCAGCCTTGAATTCTTTGAACTTTTCAAATGCTTCAGACTTATATTTCATTAAATATAAATACCCATACCTTGAATAATCGTCAGTAAAGGTAATGAAGTAGGTGTGGCCATGTTGAGTCCCAACTCTAAATGGACCACAAACATCTGTATGGATCAAATCCAACAGATTTTGACTACGCTCAGGTTTCCCCTTAAAAGGAGATTTAGTCATTTTCCCTTTTAGGCAGGATTCACAAGTAGGTAGAGAGTTAATATCAGACATATCAAACATGCCCTCTCCCACTAGCTTGTTCATCCTCCTTGAGGAAATATGACCTAGTCTAGCGTGCCAAAGGTTTGCCGGGTTTTGACTATCGATTTTCCTTTTGTTTGTTGTCGCCGGTTTATCAATATAATTTATTGGAACGTCTTTTAGTTTTAAGTTGTATAGATCGTTTTCAAGTTGTCCATTTCCAATCAAACATTCATTTCTTGTAAATATTGCAAATCCCATTCACAAAATTGCAAGAATAACCATCTCTATCAAGCATAGAAATAGAAATAATGTTTTTAATTAAATCTGGAACAAATAAAACATCTCTTAATAATAACTTAAAACCGTTCTGCAAAATTTAAACAAACGTCTCCTACGGCTGTAGCTTCAACTCTGGAACCATTCCCGAGCCTCAGCTGGGTCTCACCCATTCTAAGCCTCCGACTTCTTGTCATCACCTGCAAATCATTGCAAATGTGAGATCCACATCCGTATCCAATACCCAAGAAGTAGTGTTAAGCGAAACGTTAATTTCAATATAGAACATACCCTTTGCAGTTCGCAACTGCTCTAGATATTCCTTGCAGTTACGCTTCCAATGTCCCGGCTTCTTGCAGTAATGGCAAACATCCTTGGATTTTCCATTGTTTGAAGCCTTTGTCTTTTGCTTCTTCTCGGGCTCGACTTTCTTGGGTGGGGCAGAACGTTTCTTGCCCTTCATACTTGGCCCCTTCTTAGCAGAAGATGAGGAGCCCACCAAGAAAACGGGCTTATCCTTCTTAAGTGTGGATTCATATGTAACGAGCATATTGACCATCTCTTCAAGGGTGGCCTCTATCTTGTTCATATTAAAATTTATCACAAATCCATCAAATGAAGAAGGAAGAGACAGAAGCAGTAAATCCACATTGAGTTCATGCTCCAACACCAAATCAAGGGTCACCAACTTTTGTATGAGCCAAATCATTCGTACCCCATGATCACGGACCGAAGTCCCTTCACGCATGCGGCACGTCATCAACTCCTTAACAGTTGCGAACCTTTCAGCCCTCGATTGAGCCCCAAAAAGTTCCTTGAGTTGCGCGTGAATGTCAGCAGCATTCACCGTGTCCTCAAATCGCCTCTGGAGTTCATCAGACATCGAGGCTTGCATATAGCATTTGGTCTTGATGTCATGGTCCCACCATGCATCAAGCTTGGCCAATTCCTCCGGACTTACATCAGCTGGTGCTTCCTTCGGAGGTGCTTTCTCTAACACGTAGAGCATTTTCTCCGAAGTTAAGACAATCTTCAACTTCCGGAACCATTCCGTATAGTTGGCGCCAGTCAACTTGTTTTGTTCGAGGATCGAGAATAAAGGATTACGCGAATTCATCGTATGAAATACTGAAAAGAAAAACAGACATATATCAATGATTGTTTAACAATTTACTAAGACATAAAATAGGCGAAATTTAATTTTATGAATCTCACTCCCACTATTTTAACGATTTCACCACCCTCTAGTGAAAACGGGAAACTTTTTCCTTAGTGAGAACATGGAGTCCAATTGACAAACTTATGGTCCCGAATAATATCAGCCAACCATAATTCTCAAAAGGTAGAGCCCAATTGCTTCCAAAGCAACCCCCATGTATTTACCTCATGTCCAATAAGGGCCCAATAATATGACGCCGTTTAAAGTGACATGTCAAGATGACCCATCAATATTAAGTTGTGATGGACGGTCGCCATGTGGATCCCCCAATAATATGAGCCGATCCCATGGGAGTTCCACCCAACTTACAACATGTGTCGATCCAATGTACAGCTTTCCGACGGACGGGCCCCCCCAATAATATGAGCCGGACCGTATCCGCGGGTAGCATCACATACATTGATCGTTGATGGAAGGTAGGAACATTTAAACAAATTTAAATTTCCTTTATTTATCTTGATATCAATTTTAAATCATATTTAAAATGAGGGATTTTTAATTATAAAAATTTGTCTCATCAATTTTTCAAATTATTGCATGCTTGCCGGATTCACGCAATTATGTCTAAACATGCATACAATCATAATATCATATATTATATAGGATGATCGATTCCATTTCTAATTGACCCGTGGTTGCCAATCACGGGTCTTAGTCCAATCCTAGGTAATATGCAGTATGCAATGCAATCCTATTACATATGCTTCCAATTTACATTTCTTCAGTCTTTATTGTCTGCTGGGCCCACCATCTTCAAATCTTGATCTCCCACTAAATCTAATGTATTTACAATAAATAACAATGACAAGTAGGGGATACATTTTTAGGGGTGGGAATGGGCCATAAACCAAGCCCACTTTTATTACATATGACATTCATATCGGGCCATAAACCAGGCCCATTAATAAAACCAACAACAATAAAAACAAAATGTAAATTCCTAACATACACCTACAAAATTGGTCATGGCAATCGATCATCCTTATCCAATAACATTTAATTCAAAATTAATTTATTGGATAACATGCAGTGGCAATTCAAATTTAAACAAGATAAAATCATATTATATATATAAAATCTCATTTCACATATAAAATCATATTTTATCTCTATATCAAATAAAATCATATTTTATCTATAAAATCCAATTTTACAAATAAAATCATATTTTACTTAATATATCATAAGATCATATCTTATCATCAATTGTACCAAAAATAATTGATTTCAAAATTCAATTTAAGGATAAAATATTAAAATTTTCCAAAAATTCAAATTTATCCAAAAATCAATTTTAAAATTTACGGACTCGAACAATTCGATCCGAAATCTCGTGAACCAATCAAAAACAATTTTTGACCGGACCAAAATAAAATTTCAACACATTAAAATTAATTTTTAAATAAAAATAAAATTTTTCCCGCGGGCCGCCCGGGACACTCCCGGGCCGGCCCGCACCCGGGCGCGGGCCGGGGGCAGCCCGGCTGCCCCCTTAGGGCAGCGCCTGGCGCCGCCCCTGGGCGGCGCCGTGCGCTGCCCTGGGCGGCGTCGAGCGCGCCCTTGGGCAGCGCCGAGCGCTGCCCTGGGCGGCGCCGAGCGCCGCCCCTGGGCAGCGCCGAGCGCTGCCCTGCGCAGCGCCCAGCGCTGCGCTGGGCGGCGCCGTGCGCCGCCCTGGGCGGCGACGGTCGCCCCCTTTGGGCGGCGCCGTGCGCCGCCCGGGGCAGCAACAATTGCTGCCCCACCGGGCAGCGATCCAATCGCTGCCCGGGTTTTGCCCCGAAAAAAAAAAAAATTTTTTTATTTAAAAATATTTATTTTGTTTTCCAAAAACCGAGATTCAAAAATTTTGTACAATCGATTAATTTAATCGTTTGATCTGAGCAACCTGGCTCTGATACCACTGTTTGGAAACTGGTGTTCAGATCAATCACGATTGATACCCGGTGCAGCGGAAGTTTAAAAATTTTTCATGGAACAATTCCATGGTGTGGGTATCAACCGTTCAACGATTAAATTATAGTGTGTGTAAAATTCAAATAACAGTTATTAAATTTTACCTTCAATCTCGCAACGAGATTACTGGACACCAACAGATTTTATCTGCTCTTGTTGTCTCTCCCTGGAACCGATGAACTCCTTCAATCAGGTCCACGAACAGAGGTTTAATCCCTCTGATAGATTGCACTAGAAAATCTATCAGAAGTTTTCTGCGAAGAGAATAAACGAATCTGATTCGTTATTCCTTACTGCGATTCAAAATCACAGACCGGAAAATCTCGGGCAGAGTATGGGGAGGGTTCGGCCGAAACAACCTTTGAAGAGGAACTAGGGTTTTCGATTTTTGCTCTCAAAAATTATGACCTGTTGTGTTTAATTTCTGTACTGAAATAACTTATTTATAATGCAGGCCACTAACACCTTAGGGCCCATTAGTCATAAGTTAGGGCCCGACAAGCAAAGCCCGCACGTTCAGAAATTAATATAAAATTCATCGTGACTCCGATTGATGAACCGATTTCACCAATGTGCACAGAAACAATTTCTGCACATTTTAAAGTCAAGATAAATTTTCCTGAATCCGAATTCAGTGGTTTCCAAAAATGTCCATCCCTATGTCATTTTAGGAAATCCTACTCCCTTACTCTTATTTAAGAAGTCCAACTCCTTAGTTCATTAAATTTAACTCTTTAAATTTAACTATCTCAACGGGGATTAAAACTCCATTACACTGTGTGACCCTCAATGGTTCAGGGATACAGCTAGCCGTGGGCTCACAACTCCTTGTGACTCGGAACAACGATTTCCGACTTGCCCAACGAATCATGGTAAAGCGCCTAGCAACATCGCCCCATGATTCCCTAGGTATCACTGATAGTGCCTACAAGAACCAGTAGATTTTGGTTAGCGTACAGTACGGTCCCTTCATCCATATATCCCGATCGAATCAACAACCATTGGTATATCGAGAGTCGCTCAAGATTCGATAACTATGCAATACATCTTGAAGATCAAATTAGTGACATCGCATGTGCTACTAAGAAACCATTTCTTAAATCACATCAAGTACTCTGGCCAGAGATTTGTCACACTAATATCTCCTCAGATTGCATAGGATATCCACACTCGCAAGTATGTGGTGAATCCTTGACAACAATGCATTGACTCCTATATGTGTCGTAACTGTACCCAATCTCGACACCTGATGACCCCCTCAGAGTCGGTAAACGAGTCAAAGCACAGTACTAGCATATAGAGTCTCCATGATGTTTCAAGTCGTAAGGACTAATGGTGTACAACCAAAATCGCGGACTTTATCCACTCGATAAGTGATAACCACTTGGAAAGTCCGGATAGGGTAGTTCGATTATTCATCCTATGAATATCCATTTGCATGCTTCGAACATCTCCATGTTCCCTACCAATGAAACGTGGTACTCAGCATCGCAAATGCTAGTCTCAAACTCGAGCGATCCTTATCCTTATTATCGGACGGCTCAATCGACTAGGAACGGTTTTAGAACATACAGTGACTATAAGATGTATTTCATGATAGACATCTCCATGTTCTACCACATCTTACATACACTATAGTATATTCAAGGTCTTTATCAAAACAACAATAGTATATCACAATATAACAATATGAAGTAATATAAAGTCATTGCCATAAAAGTGTAAATAATATTAAACAAAAGATTGTTTATACAAAGAGTCATCAAAGCCCATAGCCACACAGTTGGCTCACTGGGCACCCACTCTTACATTATGGAATGGCAAAGCTCCTAAGTATTCGTACTTGAGGATTTGGGGATGTCCTGCTTACGTGAAGCGGACAGTGGGAGATAAGTTGGATAGTCGATCCAGCTTATGTTATTTTGTAGGGTATCCGAAGAATTCAATCGGATATTATTTCTATTATCCTGTTGAAACAAAGGTGTTTGTTTCAAGGAATGCCACCTTCTTGGAGAAGGAGTTCTTATTGGATAAGAAAGGCGAGATGATGGAACTCGAAGAAATTCGAGAAGAACCCGAAATACAAAATAACGATCCTACACCTCAGGAACCATTGATAGACACGCCTGTACCTAGAAGATCCGAGAGGACTTCTAGACCTCCTATTCGATATGGTCTTCTTCTTGAAGGGGATCAAGATGAACCCGATGTTGGATGTGATCCAAGAAACTTCAAGGAAGCAATTTCTGATGCGGATTCAAATTTATGGCTTGAAGCTATGCAGTCGGAAATAGATTCGATGCATACAAACCAAGTTTGGTCTTTAGTAGATCCTCCCGATGGAATTGTTCCAATAGGGTGTAAATGGATCTACAAGAGAAAGCTTGGGCCTGATGGTAAGGTATTGACCTACAAAGCGCGATTGGTGGTGAAAGGTTATACTCAAAGACAAGGAGTTGACTATGATGAAACCTTTTCACCAGTTGCAATGTTCAAGTCCATAAGAATCCTTATTGTCATAGCTGCTTGGTATGACTATGAGATAAGGCAAATGGATGTGAAGACTGCTTTTCTTAATGGAGACATTAAGGAAGAAATCTATATGAAGCAGCCTGAGGGGTACACATCCATGGGAAGCGAGCATAAGGTATGCAAACTTCAGAGATCAATTTATGGTCTAAAACAAGCATCAAGAAGTTGGAACCAGAAATTTGATGAAACAATAAAGGATTTTGGTTTCATCAAGAACCCGGAGGAACCATGCGTGTACAAGAAAGTAGTTAAGGATGTTGTGACATTCTTAGTACTTTATGTTGATGACATCCTACTCATTGGGAATGACGTAGGGATGTTGCAGTCAACAAAGATATGGTTATCAGGTAGATTCTCGATGAAGGATTTGGGTGAGGCATCCTATATTCTAGGGATACAGATCTATAGAGATAGATCTAAGAGAATGATAGGACTCGCTCAATCAACCTACATCGACACCATATTGAAACGGTTTTCAATGGATGGGTCCAAAAGAGGACATCTACCCATGTGTCATGGAGTTTCTCTATCCAAGTCTATGTGTCCCAAGACGGATGAAGAGATAGAGAAAATGACACATGTACCATATGCGTCAGCCATAGGTAGTATCATGTATGGGATGATATCTACCAGACCGGATGTAGCATTTGCTCTGAGTGTCACGAGCAGATATCAAGCTAATCCCGGTCAAATGCATTGGAAAGCCGTGAAGGACATTCTTAAGTACTTACGAAGGACTAAGAATATGTTCATGGTATATGGAGGAAGAGAACTAAAATTGGAAGGCTATACCGACTCTAGCTTCCAAAGTGACGTGGATGACTCGAAATCAACCTCTGGATTTGTGTTCATGATCAATGGCGGTGCTGTCTCTTGGAAGAGTTCCAAGCAGGACACCACAGCGGATTCCACCACTGAGGCAGAATACATTGCAGCATCAGCTGCTGCTGAAGAGGCCGTTTGGATGAGGAATTTCGTCCAAGAGTTGGGCGTCATTCCTGAAGTTGTTGGTCCAGTCCCGGTGTACTGTGATAACACGGGTGCCGTTGCTCAGGAAAAGGAACCAAGGTCTCATCAAAGATCCAAACACGTACTGAGGAAATACCACATCATCCGGGAGATTGTGGAAAGAGGAGACATCACTGTCGAAAGAGTGGCCTCTGCAGACAATATCGCTGATCCACTTACTAAGCCCTTGCCAGGACCATTATTTGACAAACATCGCGAAGCAATGGGTCTACGTAGTATGACTAGTTGGCTTTAGGGAAAGTGGGAGATTGAAAGAGTGGGTGCCCGGTGAGCCAACTTGTGGCTAAGGGCTTTGATGACTCTTTGTATAAACAATTTTTTGTTTAATATAATTTACACTTTTATTAATGGCAATGACTTTATCTTTCTTCATATTGTGATATTGTGATATACTATTGTTGTTTTGATAAAGACCTTGAATATACTATAGTGTATGTAAGATGTGGTAGAACATGGGGATGTATATCATGAAACACATCTTATAGTCACTGTATATTCTAAACTGTTCCTAGTCGATTGAGCTGTCCGATAATAAGGATAAGGATCGCTCGAGTTTGAGACTAGCATTTGCGATGCAGAGTACCACGTTTCATTGGTAAGGAACATAGAGATGTTCGAAGCATGCAAATGGATTTTCATATGATGAATGATCGAACTACCCTATCCGGACTTTCCAAGTGGTTATCACTTATCGAGTGGATAAAGTTCGCGGTTTTGGTTGTACACCATTAGTCCTTACTACTTGAAACATCATTGAGACTCTATATGCTAGTACTGTGCTTTGACTCGTTTACCGACTCTATTGGGGTCATCAGGTGTCGGGATTGGGTACAGTTACAACACATATAGGAGTCGATGCTTTGTTTTCAAGGATTCACCACATACTTGCGAGTGTGGATATCCTATGCGATCTGAGGAGATATTAGTGTGACGAATCTCTGGCCAGAGTACATGATGTGTTTTAAGAAATGGTTTCTTAGTAACACATGCGATGTCACTATTTGATCTTCAAGATGTATTTCATAGTTATCGAATCTCGAACGACTCTCGATATACCAATGGTTGTTGATTCGATCGGGATATATGGATGAAGGGACCGTACTGTACGTTAACCAAAATCTATTGGTTCTTGCAGGCACTATCAGTGATACCTAGGGAATCATGGGGCGATGTTGCTAGGCGCTCTTACCATGATTCGATGGGCAAGTCGGAAATTGTTGTTCCGAGTCACAAGGAGTTGTGAGCCCACGGCCAGCTGTATCCCTGAACCATTGAGGGTCACACAGAGTAATGGATTTTTAATTCCCGTTGAGATAGTTAAATTTAAAGAGTTAAATTTAATGAACAAAAAAGTTGGACTTCTTAATTATGAGTAGAGGAGTAAGATTTCCTAAAATGCCATAGGGATGGACATTTTTGGAAACAACTGAATTCGGATTCAGAAAAATTTATCTTGACTTTAAAAGGTGCAAAAATGATTTCTGTGCACATTGGTGAAATCGGTTTATCAATCGGAGTCACGATGAATTTTATATTAATTTCTGAACATGCGGGCTTTGCTTGTCGGGCTTGAACTTATGACTAATGGGCCCTAAGCTGTTAGTGGCCTACATTATAAATAAGTTATTGCAGTACAGAAATTACACACAATAGGTCACAAATTTTCGAAAAACCCTAGTATTTTTCTCTGTAGTGGCCGCCCCCCTTCCCCCTCTGCTCGGTAAAATCCAGTCTGTGAATTTTGAATTACAGTCTGGTTTAACGGATCAAATTTGTTAATCTCTTCGTAGAAACTTCTGATAGATTTTCTAGTGCAATCTATCAGAGGGATTAAATATCCGTTCGTGGACCTGATTGAAGAACAGTTCGTCCATCAGTTCCAGGGATATACAACAAGAGCAGAGAAATCTGTTGGTGTCCATAATCTCGCTTCGAGATTGGAGGTAAAAATTTTATAATCGTTATTTAATTTTTACACACACACAATTTAATTGTAAGGTTGATACCCATTATGGAATCGTTCCATATAAAAATTTTAAACTTTCGCTGCACCGGGTATCAATCCTGAATGATCTGATCGCCGCGTTCTCCAACAGTGTTGGTGCGTAGTCATAAATGCAGTACTAGGTATATTAATAAGTAGTACCATGGATGGAATATTTGGTATAATATATATTATTTGCGGTATGTTGTCCTATTAAATTTGGTAAATCTTCCATACATGTTTATCATAGTGGTGTTGGTGTGTGATAAAAAACGCGGTACCGGTTATATTTTCCAATAGTAAAATAGATGAAACATCTGGTATAATAAATACTATTTGTGGTATGATGTGTTGTTAAATTTGGTACAGCTTCCATGCATATTTACCATGGTGGTGTTGGTGCGTGTCAGAAATGCAGTACCGATTTTATTGATTCGTAGTACAATAAATGGAAAACAAAGTATAATAAACACTATTTGAGGTATGATGTTTTGTTAAACTTAGTATATCTTTCATACATGTTTACCATGGTAGTGTTGGTGTGTGATCATAAATTCAGTACCGATTATATTAATAGGTAGTACAATAGATTGGAATATGAGGTATAATAGATTTTATTTGCGGTATGATGTACTGTTAAATTTGGTACGTCTTTCATATATTACCATGGTGGTATTGGTGTGTGGTGAGAAATGCAGTACCGGTTTGATTGAGCAGTAGTACAATAGATGGAAAGGTTAGTATAATCAAGACTATTTGCGGGATGATGTTTTGTTGAATTCGGTACATCTTCTATACATGTTTACCATGGTGGTGTTGATGCATGGGCAGAAACACAGTATTGGTTATATTAATCGGTAGTACATTAGCCGACAAATGAAGTACAATACGGTCTTATTGTGGTATAATCTTATGTTAAATTTGGTAAATCTTCCATACATTTTTATCATGGTGGTGTGAATTTAAAAAACTCAGTACCAACTGAATTTACTTATAGTACATTAGTAGACAAATGTAGTATAAAATTGATTTTACTTGGTATAATATTTTGGTACTTGATCAGAGACTTAGTACCAGTTGTATTGACTCGTGATACATTAACAGATAAATGTGGTTACAAATTGATTGTTTGTCAAATTTTGTACCATCAATAATGATTATCACATTATATCATAATAATAATGTCATTCTACGTCATGGCTACGATCAGACATCCGACGGTCTAATCATATCACCATTAGAATGTGGTAAATTTGTATCGATGTCAAATGTAGGGATTGGATCGACAACTTCCAAATAAGCTCTCCGATAATTTTCAACTTTTTAGAAAGAGTCACAAAATTTATATATTGACAAACACTTTGATTCAATCGCAGCACAAACATGGTTCCAAGGGATCCCATTAATACCCCAATAACAAATTATGTAGCCCTACCTCGTTCTCTCGCATGATACATGTAATATTTGTTTCTTTTTTTAAAAAAAAAAACCCTAAAGCTAGATTTCTTCCTATTTCCTTCTCCATCCATGGGTTTTCGCGGGAAGGTATTGTTGAATTTACCGGTGTTTGTCTACGTTGGTGGCTTCTGTGGTTATGGATTTATTTTTTCACGAATTGAGATTGAAGAAATGAGAGAAAATAGATCGGGAAAAAATGTCAAAATAAAGAAATAATAAATTACTTTTTCCACAATCGAAAGTTCTTACTCATTTTGAAGTATAACCACTAACAAACAATATGATTTTAAAATCAATCAAAAATAAGTATCCCTTTACAAAAATATAAATCAACAATTAAACTAAGATGATTTCACCTATCAATCCGTGAATAATTTTGCGCGCGCACCCGATGATTATGTGGAGAATGATTTTGAGCAGCATGGAGAAATTCAACGGCGGTAGCTAGGTCTCGTGATCTGTGTGATTTCATCGATAAAAAAGTTAATTCATGGATACTGAATTAATACATGAGAAAAGTCAAATTAAGAGAGAAATTGCTAGCTGACCGATGCGAGAAGAAGAGCGAAAGGAGGAGAACTAGAGCTGCGACGGTGAATTAGTAGACCAACAAAGACGTGGCGGCGTGTTGCGAGCTTGTAGAGTGTGTTGAGGCCGACATTGGTGCACTCCAAGCACAATCTCTGTGACGCCAGCACTTTCTGGTAGCAGAAACCTAGATGTCGGGATTCCTTGCTGTGCTATCCCACATGTATCTCCATAGTCATGTCGTGACTTTGTAGATAGTTCTTGTGGTTATATGACATCGTTGACAGATGAAGTTCGTGGAGTTCTCATAAGATGATATGAGGAATTGCTTGACTGTGAGTTTTGTAGAGAAAGAAAAAAGCATTAAAGAAAAGAAAAGAACACTCGTTGATAATTTGGGAGAAATTAATATAAAAATAAAGGTAAATAAATATTATGCTATGTGAATAGGGACCGTGAAAAATAAGTATTCAGTGTTAATATCGGGAGTGCCAGAACTAACATTCTGGAGTTTATTAATGGGATTTATCCCCAATTTTCCGTTTATGAAAATATCTAAAGGAGTATTTTATGAGAGATAGAATTTTAAAAAAGTTATGGTTCCTCTTACTTTTTTAAATTAAAAACAATGTATTAAACTGTGAGACAACTTATTTTGACATCTTATAAGCTGTTTTTGAGAGCTTATAAGCTCAGTAACACCCTTGCAATCATCTCTTTATTAGCCTCTGTTCTTTGCAACATACTCAGTTTCAGTTTAGTGAATAAGCGGATTATTTTTTTTTTTTGTATAATTTGAAACTCAAACAATCGCAGTACGCGGGTGTGAACAAATTCAGTAGTTACTCTTTCTACTATCTACATCACCAGCCATGTTAGTACTTGACATATACATGTAAAGTTAAAAATCCAATTTTCTGAAGCATAAAACAGAATTTTCAGTACATATCAAAATACTCAAGAATATAATACTGCCTCCAGTAGTATTATTTCTAGATTACTCATAAACCTGGCATACAACTCCGACTATATGTGTTGTGTCTGATCTAGAAATACCATTTCATACATTAGACAAACAATAACTGATAGAAGCATAGTAATTCCTTGTATATGTGTAAGTTTCGTTCTTCCTCACACCAAACATTACAAGAAAAATGTTTAAAAAAA